>NW_015164211.1:374454-401845 GCF_001447785.1 Gekko japonicus
GCTGGCCTTGCAGCTCCACTGCCGAGCCCCATGAGGGGCCGGCGGTGGACCTGCAAGGCCGGCGGGAGTGCGAGGAAGCCCCGCGAAGGCCCTCCCTGGCCCCAGGCAGGCAGGGGTGGGGAGAGGCAGGGAGGAAGCAACTTACCCTCCCTCTTCTCCTGCCTCCTCCTGGCTGAATGAGGGCCGGAAGCGGGGCGGCCGGAAGCAGGGGGCGGGGCTTCGTCATGTGCCCCGCCCCCTTACCTCACCCGGGGGAACTGGGATCCCCCGCGATACCCCCTGAAATGACCTCTGGAATAGATAGATCCCCCTTATCACATCTACTTCTGTTTATATAAATAAAACAGGTTACCTGTCTTTTTCTTTACAAGGTCTAATAGCTAGAAGTGTGATTCCCACCCCCCGCAAATTTACCTCCAACTGTTTTTAAGGGAAAGTAATGTTGAAAGATTTCAGATCCTTGTCACTGATCTCTCACATCTTAATTGGTATGGTCCTAAGTCTGTGAATATCTGTCTTTCTTGTGTTATTGGTTACAGCATTCACACACTGAGGGAACACTTCTAAGTACGTCTATACTCAGAAGTAAGTTCCATTTTATACAATTGTGCTTACTTCAAGGAAAGTGTTTTTGGGATTGCAGCCTAAAAACAACATGGCAGGTGTTGCCTGCCTGTACGCCAGTACATAAAAGCTATATGCTTTCCTTTGTCCAGAGAGAACAAAGCAAACAGGAGCCAATGCTTATATGAAATCAAATCAAAGCCCTCTTGCAGTCAGAGAACCAACATTGTGACTGCTCTGAACAACAGAATGGAAAGACAAACACATCAGTGCAATCCTCTGTGGCAGTAGAGTGTGAAACTCTACTGATGGGGAAACATCAGTCAGTTACATCTCCTCTGAATCACTCTCTCCTTATTTATTTACACCCTTTCTTCACACATAGTGAACTCAAGGCAGTCTCTCCTCATTCTTGCTCTCCAACTCCCTTGAATTCTAAGCCTGACAAACCAGGTACGAGGATAATGGCCAAATCTGAAGATTTCCAAATATGATTGACTATTGTTGATTTTTCAGTCTGGATTAGGTAAGAACTATAATCACAGTTCTGGTAAGGAATTGCAGGGGATCTTCCTCCACTTCCCCTCTTTTACATATTCCATCCCAGGTTGCTATGGCAAGAGGACTTCATAAGGCTTTGAATGCCATTTTGGGTTCCCCTAGCAACCTGACAGATGCTGAGGTACATAGCTCCTGCTGAGCCATGGGGCCTGTCCACAGAGTACAGCATCCTTGGCAAAGCTTCAGACATCTGCAGCACAACAAGAGACAGCGGCCTCAGCATCTGGCTGGGGTGATAAGACTTGTAAGACCTCAGGTGCTATTTCAGTTTATTTTGTAATCTTATTCATTCTGCAATGGACCCCAGCTGCATGCACAGATCCCCTATGTGGGGAAGACTGGTTCAGTTTGGGAGGAAAGGTGAAGCTGTATTTTTCTTGCTTACCTAGGGTTTTCCCTAGACATGCAGAACTCTCTCTCATTCATGCCTAGCTGAGTGGCACAGATTTCACTGCCCACCGGGGGGGGGGGTGCACTTGGAAATTTAGTATTGGCTTGGATCTCCTAGAGTGATTTCCACTCACAGAGCTTGACTTTCTCATCTTCTTCCTCCCACTGTAGCCCAAAGGTCATCTGAAATGCTGCTCCTGGAGCAAAAAGGACCCCCAGGAAGAGAATGATGGGGGAGTCAAAGATCTGCTGTGGAAGGGACAAAATCAGCAAAAATTGTCCCCATTCTGTCAGCAGAAATGCTTGACAATATCCATCCCATGGCGTCCCAACACCTGTTTTTCTAGAAATGAAGCAACGAGTCCATATGTATGGCTTCCATCCAGCCCCGGAGTCTCCCACTTAAAACAGGAAGTGTAGACAACAGTACTTCTATGCCATATTAAACATTTGTTCTTCTACCCAACCATGAAGACAACATTCCCCTTCAGGCCTAAACGTACTTTATGGCAAAGTTTGCAAATTACTGAAGGGCCAGTCACTTCTCAGGCCCCCCTGGTACTTCAAAGTCCACATTTCCTAACCCCCGTACCAGTCTTCAGTCCAGCTACCCACTGCCATCAGCATACCAGTCATTCATCTGTCTTTCAGGTCAACACTGCTTAGTCAAGTCAGGTATCATGCTCCCTGCCTTGGACGGCACACCACTTGTGCTGGCCCAAAAGGTGAGGAGCTCAGAGGTGATCCTGGATGCCTCATTTTCTATGGAGGTCCAGGTCACTGCTATTGCCAAATCTGCCTTTTATCGTCTTTGGCAGATTAGGCAACTGGTTCTCTACCACTCCCCCCAAGACTTCGCTATGGTGACCCATGCAATGGTCTCTTCCAGACTTGATTACTATAACTAGCTTTACATGGGCTTGCCCTTGAGGTTGATCCGGAAACTCCAGCTAGTGCAAAATGCGGCGGCACACCTGACTGTGTCGCCTATGCGGGCACGCATGGAGCCAGTGCTATGTCAACTGCACTTGCTACCGACTGAGTACCAGATCTGCTTCAAGATGTTGGTACTGACCTTTAAAGCCCTGTGCAGCCAGGGACAGACATATCTGAGGGACCGCCTCTCCCCACATGTGCCCTGGAGAACTTTGCACTTAGCAGACCAGCATTTGCTGGTTGTCCCCGGCCTAAAGGACGTCCACTTAGCCTCAACTAGGGCCAGGGCCTTTTCTGCCCTGGCTCCGACCTGGTAGAAGATTCTCCTGCCTGAGGTCAGGGCCCTGTGGGGCCTATTACCATTCCACGGGGCCTGTAAAACAGAGCTGTTCCACCAGGCTTTTGGGTGAGGGGTGGGCGTCCATTTATTCCATCTATTGGCCTCCCTTGCTGAAACTTGTTGAAGCTCTCCATCCGATATGGCCCATCTGAGAAGATCTTACAGTCTGGTTTATGGCCCAGCTGCTCCAGTTCTGAGAACATTGTATTTGTAAATTACAGTGCCATCTGTTCTCAGCTCATATTCTTTTAAAAATTGTTTTAATCGTTTATTTCCTATATTGTTTTGTTATTTTCTAATTGCTGTTGTAATCTGCCCTGAGCCTGCTGTGGAGAGGGTGGAATATAAATTTGAAAATAAATAAATAAATGAGTACGTGATGTCACCTGCTGTCTAGGAAGGAAGGGATGTGGGGGGGGGGGTTGTCCTTTGTAAAAGGGCTTTTGCTAGGGAAGTCTTTGAACAGAGGTGGTCTGGGGCCCTGGGCAAAATGTGAGGATGGGGCCTCAGAATCCCTCAAGTAGGAGAAGGGTGATCAGTAGAATGGCAGTAGGGGTCCCCCACCACTATAATTGATTACCCAGTCCCCCCTCTGCCCGAGTCTCAGGCAGCATGGGAGCTCAGTGCAGGAGCTTCAGGGCAGCGGGGGCTCCCAGCACGCCCCCTCCCCCCAGTGCAGGGCCCAGGATGCCTACCTCAGATGCCCCATGGCTAAGACCACAGCTGCTTTTGAAAGAAACTTGAAGGAAGGGTAGAAATTCAACTCCTGCTGGTTTTGAAAAGAAAAAAGCTGAGCAATCCTAAAAGGGTTGGGGAACATAATACAATATGGAGCACTCACATGCAGTTATACTTCTAGCACTCTAGTGCATTTACAAATGCTATGATGTAGAAAAAAAACTGTTGCAACACCTAATCAGATCAGTAAAACATTGAGAAAACATGTGTGCACATGGCTGTCTGGGACGGAGAGACAGAGGTTGAGCTAGGTTTTGTACTTTATTTATAATCCACTTCTATATCATTACGGAGATGCAAAGTGGATAGCACCATAATTCTCCCTTCTTCCATGTTATCCTCAGAACCACCCCCCCATGAAGCAAGTTTCCATGCAGAGTGTGGGATCGGAACCTGGTTCTCCCCAGTCATAGTCTGACAATCTAATCACCACACCACACTGGCTGTTCCTGGTGCCACTGCAGGGACCCTGGAGGACCCACCTCTGCCACCCTATTGCGCAGCAGCTGACTGCAGCCACTGTCACCTGCCCTTTCTGGGTGGCAGCTGTGGTCACCATATTGGCCTCCTCCCTCCCTCCCTCCATGCATGCAGTGGGCAGCTCCTCCTCTTCCTCCCCCTGCCAGATAGCATAGGGAGAAATGGTAGCATGCAGACTAAAGATGGAGCCCAATCCTGCTGTCATTCCAGTTCATACCCAGAGGTACCTAGAGCATTAAGCAACTGGAGGATTAATGCCTCTGAATGTGGACGTTGCCCTCAGTCGCCATGGTCAGTAGCCATTGATACATTGATAACAGCAGGAGACATTACATACTCATTTATTTATTTATTCATTCAAATGACTCTATCTATAAGAACACAAGAAAAGCTCTTTGAGGAGCATGGGAGAACAAGTGTTTTGCACCCTTTTTAGGCCTGAGCATGAAAAAGGCTCTAGGGCTTCCAGTGTAGTCGCCCATTTCCTTTGAGAAGGATGCTTGGCATGGCTCTTCTGCAACATTTAGCCTGCCAGTACATTCTGATTTAAATTGCTGCCTTGTTCTTAGTCAAATCATGCTTGACACCAGTGGTTTAAATCAATTTATGCTTTTTAAAAAAGTAATGGTTTTCAAACTTTAGATTTAGAATTTTCTTCGTATCCCTTTGTCTTGAAGGAATCCCTCTGTGCTGCAGAGGATTCCAGAGCATGTCCTAGAGTTTGCATTGTGTTCATGTGGCGTATGAGCCAAGGCTAGCATGATCTTGTCAGATATCAGCAGCTAAGCAGGGTCCACCCCAGTTAGTACTTGGATGGGAGATCACCAAGGAAGTCCAGGGTTGTTATGCAACAGCAGGCAATGGCAAACCACCTCTGAACATCTCTTGCCTTGGAAACTCGGATCATGTCACCATAAGTAGGCTGCTACTTGATGGCACTTCCCACCACCAAAAAGAGGGCCTAAAGGACAAAATAATAGCATTCTATCCCCTCTTGTGGGGGGGGGGGGATGCGTGTGCCTACATGCAGTGATTCAAATATATGTATTGATACACGCAAGTAAGCAAGAAGGGGGTCTCTGGAATTCCTTTTGCTCCCCAAAACATGAAGCCAACATGTCAGGGTTTACAAAGAAATGGAAGTTATGAGCTGCTCACCCTATGTGAAAAGTGGAGTTCAGGTTTAATAGGAATGGGGGGAAAAGCCAATGGATCTGTGTCTGTCTATAAGTGTATTTCCTTAACAATAGTGTCATGGACAAATAGCTCTCAATTCTGTAGAGTTGATTTTTGACCCACAAAGTTCATACCAGTATTCTAGAGTATTTGTGTGTCCCCCCCCCGCGCGCTTCAGAACTCTGATTCGAGACTGTGTTACTCCATATGGGGGGATTGTTTCCAGGGGACTAAAAGAGGCTGTTTCTCAACCAAATGACACTAAAACTGCAGGGATCCTAGGCCTGCCTGTCCACTAAAGACTCTATATATTTTAAGCAAATTGGATCAAGGGGTCCAGTTCTATGGGCCCCTGAACAGGGTGACCCAGCCACCCTACCTTTCTCCATTGTTTCCTGGGGGGAAATCCCATGCTTTCTCAAAAGCCAAAGAAGCCAATAGCCACACATGCAAGAGCAGGAGACCCAATGTAGCACCCATGGGCACTGTGGCACCTGCGATTTTCTGGTGCCTGCCAAGTGTTTTCAAAAAGTAGGCGGGGCCAGGTGGGGGTTTTGCCTTGCAGGGCTTCTGATTGGCCACTAGAGATCTGACTGGTTGTGCAGATGTTTAAAAACATTGTTTTGGCAGCAGCTACCACCACAGCACAAATAAAATGAGGAGGGCCACAAGGCATGGTATTTTAACAATAAAAGCAGCTTGCAGGAGAAAGGCACCCTTCCTGTTCCTAGGCCTTACCTCTCTGTAATCACGTCTGTCTCTTCCCACTTCCAAGACCAGAAGTGAGCAAGGAAGGGGAGGGTGATGAATTTAATTTATCAATTGAGGGCCACTAAGGAACAGGGAATACATATGAAAAGAAACGTCTGTCATTGTTGCGCCTGGAACTTTTGACAATTTTTTTTTACAATCTTTGAAGCGGCCAAAATATAGTCCTTATGGACTGCCTCCCTCCACGGACTAAAAGTGAATCTCAGATAAATTAATTATTTGGTTCTGTTGAAAGGGTAACCAGTTCCATGTCTCATAAGCCCAGTCACAAGGTATTTATATAATGGGCTGCTTCGGGATTTGAGCCTTCAACAACCATGACAAGCAACACAAGGGGTGGCTAATTAGATTGCAGTGCATATACTTTTAGTAAACACATTGAAAAGGGATTAATCTTTCTTTGTTATAGTATGATAAAATATTCCAAAATGAACATCAGAGGGATGGTGCAATACTGAGCATGGCTACTAGATGTTCTTATTCAACATATCTAATTCCCACTGTCCATACATGCATTGCATGCTAATTAGCTTAAATTTCTGAACACAGTTGTAAATAATGTAGTGTTTTATGCATGTTTACTCTCAACTAAATCCTGGTAAACTCTCTCAGATTTACGTCCTAACTGGTATGCCCAGCACTGCTGTCCTAACCTTAACATTTCACAGACTATTTTTTCCCCAAGAAGCACACTTGTTGCTTGTAACACATTAAAAGCCTCAGGGCAAACCATAAAGCTTTCTCTGAATGAACAGATGTCTCCAGTATTTCCTGACTTATGCTGAGTTTAAGCAAACATAGTGTAGATTATTTCTTTTTAAGGGAAACTTAATCTTGCTTTTTGGCAATACAAAACCTGAATGCATCGTTTCATGTTTACTGCTAATGCTGGAGAAAATGTTGGCAACTCCTAATCCTCCCAGTTTTCCTGTTCTCCATGAATAACCAATTTAAGTCTATGCCAGTAGTTGCCTTCTTCTAGGATTACATTACAACATAAAACAAATCCAAACAAACCCAAGTTTCAAACTTATACAGACCATCTTCTGATATCCCAGTAAAGTTGGTAAAGCCTAACAGTCTAAGCCACTCGTATTTGCTTTTGCTGTCTTCAATTGTTCAGCTTTCTTTTCTCTCTCCCTCCAATCCAGTGACAATGTTTCCAATTCTTTTGCCTCCACAATTCACTCCTTAGCTATTTTGGAAAAAGAGGCCTCTGAGGGCTGGCTGTTGGTGTCTCCATGGCAGCAGTCCAATAACATACCAGATGACAAATTAGGTGGGTGAAGAGCTGAAGCAGATTAAGTAGCTGCCTTTGCACAGCCCCCCTGTGACCCTGTTGCATCCCCTGAGAGGGATTTAAGGATGTGGCACAGTAAAATAGTGCACATTTGAGTCTTCAGCCCTTTCACTGGTTGTTGAGCTTTTACAAGTAAGCCCATGTTTATATGACTTGCCAGACTTTATGTTTGGATTTAGTCCTCTACCACACAGTCTCTGAACTGAGAACATATTGCGCTGGTACAAATTAATACAACAGACTTGGTTTTACAGTTGCCTCCTGCCTTTGTGCTTTATTTATTTATTTAATTTATATCCCACCCTCCCCGCCTGGGCAGGCTCAGGGCGGCTTACATAGTATGTATAAAACAACTAAAACAAGAAATCAAATAAAATCACAATATAATTATAAAAGTATACCATAAAGTGCTTTGGATGCAAGATGAAGCTTTATGCTGCGGCCATCCCTTTTCTGTGCTTGCAGCCAATTTGACCTAGGGCCACTCCAATCAGCTACCCAGTGCAGTGTTCCAGGACTGCAACTACTGTACTACATGTAAGTGCATTATGGTTGACCCCATAAACATTGCCATCAAAGACTGGCATCCTCTAGCTGCTGCCAAAGCCACAGGGCCCTAGAAGGCCACTGCCACTTAATGGCAGCTGATGAACAGTAGCAGCCTGCCCTCTCTGCAGGAGTAATGATTGTGCCTTGTGAATAATTTTTTTAAAGAATATATTTGTATATATAAAATTGTAAATATAAAAGTATATGTATTAGTATGAATTTAAGGTCTGTATATGTATTAGATAGTTGAACGGTCATGCAAATTTGGGTTTGTAAAGCTAACCAACTGGAGAAGGAGGGGAAACAGACCTGTTGTATTGGTCTCAGCCTGGTTAGAGAAGAACCAATCAGACAGCCAGGAGAATGTAATAATCCTATTGACTCCTCTAGCAAATTTTGATAGGAGCCTATCAAAAGTTAGATTTTTCAGTCTCCTTTCAACATATAAGTAGACCTGGCTTAGTCAACCAGAAGCAGCAGAGAACAAGAACTCTGAAGGACTTCAGAAAACAGAGACAGAGCTGAAATGTAGATCGCTGCAGCAGAGAATTCCCTCAGGAGGTGGAAGACACCTGAGGGCTGAATAGCTGTGGAGAGTTAAGCCTGAAAACAGCCAGCCTCAAGGCAAAGTCCACAAGTTGCTACACTGAAGTCTTGGGGATAGGAGACCCTCCCCCATCAGAACATTGGGAGGAAAGACCTCGGAAGACTGTAAGTTGAATTAATATAGAATAAGAACAAAGACAGTTCTGTGCCCAGTTCTGCATGTTTCTATTGTTCTTATCAAGTTGGTGTTAAACATTACAACAGTTGGTTTGGATCTGAGGAGAAATGCATTGATCTTTTACTTGGGAAGCAAGCGCCCAAGGCCTAAGTACACTAACCAACCTGATAGGCCTCCTCATTGTTTGTTATTGCTGTTGCCACTTGCCTACTCAAGCAAGCAAACACTTAGCTATAAGAACAAAAGAGGCTTTATGGCCATTTTGGCCTGCAAAAGGTAAAACAGATTGTATCGTTTTTCATTTTGGAGATTCACAAACATCTTCAGAAATAAGGAGCATTGGCATACTGAACCACCAAACCATTTGAAATGCCCTTTGGTATAAACCCATGGTTCTCAAAATCAGTTTTAAAACCAGTACGCACTAAGCAAATTTTGATGTTTAGATTCTGAGGAACCTCAAAATAAACAAATGTAAACATACTTAATGTTATAAAGGATATCCCAATGTCACTGGATTATTAGAATTATTATTTTGACTGAGGATGAAAATCCATTATAATAATACACTGAAGGTAAAGGTTTCCCTTGCTCGAAAGCCAGTCGAATCCGACTCTAGGGGGCGGTGCTCATCTCCATTTACAAGCCGAAGAGCCAGCGCTGTCCGAAGATGTTTCTGTGGTCATGTGGCCAGCATGACTAAATGCTGAGGTGCACTGGCTGTCCCATAATACCTTTCCCTGTAAAACTGCAGTCCTTTCTATACTGTTGGGCCTGTCACATGCAGCAAAAATAACACTAACACTTAGTTTATGATTAAGGAACTGGCAAAAACTCTTACTTGGCAATGAAAAATGGGTGAATGGCTGCTTGTAGCCTGCTGCAGAGTGGTTTCTGTTTGGTTCTTTTGTCTGGTTTGTTGCTGACTGAGGAGGGTCTGTTTGTTTGGGAGTGATTGCTGGCCCCGCTCTCTGCTGATGCTGTTGAGGAGCAGGGGCTGTGAGCCTTTGAACTGCTGATAGACAAGAGCCAAAGGGAGGTTGTCTAGGGGACCCTACAAGTAGCCAAGAGGTTTTTACATTCCTATATGTGTTACAGCTTTTGGCTTTGGAAAATGTTAGGTCAGGTCTGTAAGTTTCAGGTTACATTAATGCACAAGGGAAACTCTAGGGTGAAGGAATCCACTTGGAAGGTGAGGAAAGCTCAAGACCCATTTCCAGTCACCTGCAGGGAGTGTGCCATGTTTGTTTTCCTCCCTAGGAAAAAGATGGACCTCACTTGTCAAAAGTCTAAACTGATAGGGCTCTTAGAAGAAAAGGTTCGGAGCCGGGAGGAAAGGACTGCTACCCTTCATGAGATTAAGGAAGGGGAGGATTTTGTTAACAGAAGCCGTGAAGGCCTACATAGGTATGCGGAAACCAGTCAAAAGGACAACAGAGTGGATGAATTCCTTAACAAACCTCCTCTGAGTGCTACAGCACAATTTTGAAGACGTCAAACAAGACAGCACTCAGTGCCACTTGAACTCAGGAATAAATTCCAAGCGTTTTCAGTGGAGACAGAGACGGAAACACTGGGAGAGAAAGAGCCACAAGGACAAGAAAGACAGAGTGAGGAGGGCATGAGGATATGAAGAAATAACATTGGAAGGGAGAGAAAAGTGTTGGTCATTGGTGACACTCTGCTGAGGGATATGGAGTATCATGTGCCTAGGCCTGACCTCTTAACCTGAGAGCTGTGTTGCTTGCCAGGGGCAAAGATTAAAGAGATTGCTGACCAAATACCAAAACTGATCAAACATACAGATCATTACCCATTTGTGATGGTCCACATGGGAAGAAATGACACAGCTGTAAACACCATCACAAACATTAAGACTGACTATGAAGCTCTCAGGAGAAAACTAAAGGAAATGGGGGCACAGGTAGTGTTCTCTTTGAACCTTCTTGTCACAGGAATACGAATGCAACAGGAACAAAAGACAGTAGTGGTCTTGGTGGTGCTGGCAGAAGTGATTTGGATTCTGGGACCATGGGCTAGGTTTTCTGGAAGATGGCCTACTTTTGTTGTTCAGTTGCACAGTCGAGTCCGACTCTTCGCGACCCCATGGACCATCTCCCGCCAGGCCCTCCTGTCTTCTGCCGTCCTCTGAAGTTGGCTCAATTTCATGTTTGTTCCATCGATGACACTGTCTAACCATCTCATCCTTTGCCGTCCCCGTCTTCTTTGACCTTCAATCTTTCCCAGCATCAGGGTCTTCTCCAGTGAGTGCTCCCTTCTAATTTGGTGGCCAAAGTATTTGAGCTTCAGTTTCATTATCTGTCCTTCCAGGGAACAGTCAGGGTTGATTTCTTTTAGGATTGACTGATTTGATCTTCTTGCAGTCCAAGGGACTCTCAAGAGTCTTCTCCAGCACCATAGTTCAAAAGCATCTATTCTTTGGCGCTCGGCCTTCCTTATAGTCCAACTCTCGCAGCCATACATGACTACTGGGAATACCATTGCTTTGACCATGCGGACTTTTGTTGGCAGGGTGATGTCTCTACTTTTTATCATGCTGTTTAGGTTCGCCATTGCTTTCCTCCCAAGGAGCAGGCATCTTTTAATTTCATGGCTGCAGTCACAGACTGCGGTGATCTGGGATCCCAGGAACGTGAAGTCTGTCACTACTTCCACGACTTCCCCTTCTATTTGCCAAGGAGTGATGGGGCCGGATGCCATGATCTTAGTTTTTTTGATGTTGAGCTTCAAGCCCAATTTTGCGCTCTCCTCTTTTATCCTGAGCAAGAGGCTCTTTAGGTCCTCTTCACTTTCTGCCATTAGAGTGGTATCGTCTGCATATCTGAGGTTGTTGATCTTTTCCCCAGCAATCTTAATTCCCGGTTGTGATTCATCCAGGCCAGCATTTCGCATGATGTACTCTGCATATATATTAAATAAGCAAGGTGACAATATACATCCTTGTCGTACTCCTTTTCCTATGCTAAACCAATCAGTTGTTCCATATCCGGTTCTAACTGTCGCTTCTTGGCCCTTAGTATGCAATAGATTTAACCTATCAAGGTTGGGGAAGAATGTGTTTGGTAGGAATTGGAGGAGATTCATCAGGGCTTTAAACTGACATCACAAGGGGAAGGAGACAACCAACATAAGGGTTTCAATGAAGAAGAGCAAACAACAGAGGGCCACCTGGGAAGGCCAGGTCAAATGGAGCTGAAGGTGTGGGCTTCAGGTGCCTATGTACCAATACCCAAAACTTGCACAATAAGAAGGAAGCGCTTGAGCTTCTAAGGCAGACAGAGGGATATGATTTAGTAGGCATTCCAGAGACCTGGTGGAATGATCCCCATGACTTGTATGTAGTAGTGGATGGATATGAGTTGTTCAAGAAAAACTGAAAGGGTCGATGAGGAAGCAGAGTGGCGCTGTATGTGAGGAGAGGGTTTGGTTGTCAGGAAATATTGGAGGTGGTGGGTGACAGCCCAGGGGAAAGTATCTAGGTGAGGATAAGGGAAGGATGGACAAACAGTATTGTGGTTGAAGTCTGCTACAGACCTCCTGACCAGGGTGAGGAGGTGGATGCTGCCCTCCTTGAGCAGTTTGACAGTATTTCCAAGCAATTTGATCTTTTAGGTATGGGTGACTTCAGCTTCCCTGACATGTGCTGGGAGACAACTTCTCCTAAGTGTCCAGAGGCAAGCAACCTCCTAACCTGCCTGGCCAACAAGTTCCTTTTCCAAATGGTGGAGAAAGCTACAAGCTCAGCCATACTTAGCTTAATATTAACCAACAGGCAACAGTTGGTAGACAGAGTGAAGGTAGTGGGGACCTTAAGGGGAAGTGACCATATCCTCCTAGAATTCTTTTTGCTGGGGGGGTGGGGGTGGGAAGAAGCTTGTAGCCAGACATGTAAGATATTAGTAAGGTGGACTTTAATGAACTCAGAGGCATGGTGAGAGTCATTCCATGGGCCAGAATGCTGAAAAGGAAAGAAGCAAGTGAAGGGCGGGCTCTCTGAAAACAAGAGCTCTTGCAAACCATCAATATTTCAACAGAGTAAGCCGAAGTTGGCCAAGGAGGCTTGCTACAAGAAGAAAAGCTTCTTCAGCTATGTGAGCAGCAAATGCAAGGTAAAAGAGGCAATAGGCTCACTCTTGGGTGAAAATGGAGAAACTCTGACAGAGGACAGAGAGAAAGCAGAAAGGCTCAATGCCTATTTTGCCTCAATTTTTTCCCTGAAGAAGAGAACAGGCTTATCTAGAGGTGGTATTGGGCAAGGCACGGTGTCCAGGCTGCTGGTTGGCATGGACAAAGAGGTTGTTGAGAGGTACCTGGCTGAATTGGATGAGTACAAATTCTCTGGGCCAGATGGAGTGCTCCCAAGAGTGCTCAAAGACCTTTCTAGAGAGCTTGCAGAGCCTTTGTCCATCATCTTCAAGACCTGTTGGAGGACAGGAGATGTACCACAAGACTGAAGGAGAGCAAATGTTATACCTGTTTTTTTAAAAAGAGGAAGAATGACCCAGGCCAGCAGATTTTAAAGGGGTCAGTCTGTGAGCATCTGAAAGACAGGTTGGTGATACAGGGAAATCAGCACAGATTTCTCCCCAACAGGTCCTGCCAGACCAACCTCATTTCCTTCTTTGATCAAGTGATGAGTGTACTGGATCTTGGATATGTTATTGATGTTGTTTACTGGGTTATCAGTAAAGCTTTTGACACAGTTCCCTATGACGTTCTGGGTAAACTGGAGGACTGTGGACTAGGCTCTAGGATAGTTAGGTGGATAGGGAACTAGTTGGAGAACTGCACCCAAAGACTAGATGTCAGTGTCATTTCATCTGATTCAAGAGAGGTATCCAGTGGGGTGCCACAGGGCTAGGTTCTGGGCTTGGTTCTTTTCAATATTTTTATAAATTATCTGGATGAGGGTGTGGAGGGGCTACTCATTAAATTTGTAGATGACAGCAAATTGGGAGGAGTAGCAAACACACCGGAAGACAGAGACAGAATTAAACAAGATGTGAACACATTGGAAAGATCCAGATCACCTCAGAGCACTAGCTCTGATATGTTGATTTGGCAGTGGGAACCTACAGCCCAGCCGTAGAACTCTGCTTAGCTGAGTGGCACCAAAGAGATGCTATTAATGCAGTCGTTATACTTCTGGTGCAAAATCAAACTGCTTTTAACTGTATTTTCCAATGCAAAGGTTTTCAGTACAGAGCCACAGAGATGCTACTCTGCACAGACAATAATAGCCAACCATAGTTTTCAACTGAGTACCAGAGGTTCCAGTTGTGTGTGCCACTGGTCTTCTTCTGTTTCTACAAGCAGTTCTGAACGTTTTCCAACCACCTACCCAACTCTGTACAACTGAACTCTATATAGAAATAATCATTTATTGCATTTTTCCAGTGTAAACTTGCTTCCAATCAAGGAATGAGACTGATTAGAACTTGGGTCAAGGCCTTCTCAATTATGGACCTATAGCAGGGGTCCCCAATGTAGTGCCCATGGGCACCATGGCACCTGCTGACATCTTTTCTGACACCCGCCAAGTCTTTTTAGAAAGTGGGAGAGGCCAGGTGGAGCTTTTGTACAGCAGGGCTTCTGAGTGGCCATTGGAGGTTTGTTTGTTTTTTAAATTATGCTTTGGGAGCAGCTGCTACCACAGCAAAAGCATCTTCATTGTGTGACTGAAAGTAAGCTGTGTGTGCAAGGAAATATTTTTATAGGATTTTCATTTTAAAAGGCATCCTATTAAACAGAGCTCCTGACTGAAATGTTGAAGCGTTACTACTAGTTATAAGTAACCCCACTCCCTAACACCACGTGGTTGGCTCCGCCTCCTGTGGCAGCCATTTTGTGGTTGCACCCACCATGCTGTGTCAGAATACCAAAAGTGCCCACAAGCTCAAAAATTTTGGGAACCCTGACCCTATAGAATCAACTGTCCTGTGAGTTCTGCCATAAGTCTCTTGCAATTTAACAGCATGTTACACACACACAGTGATTTGAGGAGGCAAGAGGGTGGAGGCTTTCATGAGATATGCATAGTTAGCTACATACACTTTGAAAAGAGGGGATCCAGCCTGTCAGCAGGTGTTACCCAAAGAGGGTAACTGGGGGAATTATTTAACTGGAGAAATTAGCTTAAGGAGACAGAGCGAGGGGGGGGACTGGAATCCCCACCTATATATATGGGGATCTTTTCCTTAGAGAACTCTCAAACTCGCGGGGAGAATTCCCCGCTCGCGGGGAAGGGCAGGGTATAAATCAAAATAATAAATATAAATAAATAAAATAAACCCGTCAGATGTTCAACTGGAAAAGGTTTTACTGAAATAGGAATAAAAGGGCAAACACACACATAATCACACATAAAACACACAAGCTAGCTAAGAGAAATAAGGGAGGAGATGGGAGAGAGAGATTTCGGGGAGGTGATAGTTAGCAATCTCGAAGAGCAAGGTCCATAGAGGCAGCAGCGAAATGACCAACATTTCATGGAGAAAAGTAGGTCAGCCCCAGAGTGGAATGACAGCCCCTAGGACTGGAATTAACACAGATGTAATCATACTATGCCTTGGATGTGCAAGTGAAATGCCTTGTCCCATGTTCGTTAAATGTGGAACAAAGAGTCACGCAAGATTTACTGACATAAGCAAAATCAGAATTTCTCTTAGACAGAATGTATTTGTTGCCTTGATTGAACCACAAGCCATCACTGGCTGTGACACTGTAAGTGCTTTTACAGGCTGAACTAAATTAACTCCCTTGAAACTACTGAGAACAGTCAAGAACTACCAGGACACATTGAGCTAACCAGGGAAGACATGGGAAATCTCTACAGAGTTGTTTAAGATACAGCAATTCACCCATCAAATGTATGTTTCAGATAACTGCAATTCTTCTGTAAATGAACTACACTACTAACTATTTGTTGTGCCAAGTGTGGAGAGGTGGAGTCCAGCTAGCTTCCAGCATACAAAGATTGCACACACTTAAGGCCAACTTCCAGGCAAGAATTTGGAGGCACAGTTTGCAAAGTCAGACAAAGGTACCTAGCCCAAACGACTATGGATGGATGGAAAAGATTTTTATCATCAACTGGATTAATGAGCCACTCACACCAACTACAGTTTTGGAGATGTTATCATGCAAATCTGCACATTTCTGTCAACTGCCAGACTGCTCATGTCTGTCTTGTGGACTTACTTGGTATGTTTAAATTACAGACATGTAGGAACCAGAAGAGGGGGAAAACAGATGTGGACTTTGCAGCTGAATTTGAGGACTTAGAACATGATTTCACTGATGATGTGGTAGTTGTCATCCCAGTCTCAGATCAATTCATTGGGTCCCAGAGAATGTCATGCCACTCTGGGGGCTGTCATTCCAGTTCCAGAACACTTCTGCCACTCTTAGGGACCATCCATCCAGTCTGGTGGTGGTCATTTCAGTCCCAAAACACTTGTCATTCCTAGAGACCATCACTCCAGTCTGGGGGCTGTCATTCAAGTTCCAGATCAGTTTATCTTGTCCCTGGGAACATCACTCCACTCTGGAAGCTGTCATTAAAGTCCCAAATCAGTTTATCTGGTCCCCAAGAATATCATTCTACTTTGGAGGCTATCATTCCAGTTTATCTAGGCCCAAGTGTTGTAAAAAATAGTTAAAAGTGTTTAATACTCAGAGTATCAATGGATCTTGCTCTATTGGAAATAAGATTTCTTTGCCTTTAAAAACATTTATTTCTAAGGGTAAAGTTACATGGAAAAACTACAAATAAAGAGAACGCGAACAGCTACATTTTCTAAGCTGTCTATAGTCAACACTAACACAGAGATAATGGAGAATCTGTCATCAAGGACCATCATTCCACTTTGAGGGCTGTAATTCCAGTCCCAGAACACTTACACTACTCCCAGGGGCGATCATTCCACTCTGGAGGCTGTCATTCCAGTTCCAGAGTGACCCAGGGGTCATTATTCCACTCTGAGGAGTGCCAGGTTTCTCAAAATGTGTTCCGCATTTTCATTGCAAATATCTGTACTTTAACATATTTTTTCCCAGTGGAACCCATGCAAGTAAATTGGCTTTCCTGACTCCCATTTTACCTAATACGTATATCCCTGTTTTCTCACTAGACATTCTTTTAATTTCATTTACTACACCCCTTCAAAGCACCCTAATACTTACTACACCTTCAGAAAATGTGCAAAAAAACCCCAATCCCATTTTACAGAAAACGAAATGAGGTTGAAGCAGCTGCTTGTTTTCCTTACTGAACCGAAACTTGTTTCTTCTTCCCACTTGGGTGCGCACCCCCCGCGGCTTGAACAATTCTCACTCAGACATGCTCCTTCTTTCAAGCCCAACCCCAGGCGGCCGGCAGCTACCACCCTCGCCTGTGAGGTCGTCCCGCCCCATCCTTTCGCAAGCCAACCTTCCCCTCTAATCTTCCCTTCACCTCAGAGACACAACCCCGCCAATCAGCGAGACCAGAAGCCATCGCCACGGCAACTCCACCAGACCAATCCCAATTAATCCCGCCCACATCTTCCACTCATCCAATTGCGAAGACGGTTTTTAGATGACTACCCAATAAGAAGGTCGCGATGGGGTCCGTCAAACAAATAGGAAAAGCAAAGTCCAATCGCCGATGGGTTTTTGCTTTCTTCTGTCCAATGGCGAGCCACTCTGGTGAAGTCCCGGTGCCACAGGAGCCGAGTTAGGCCAAACCCGGCGGCTGCTGCCTGTTCTTTTGAGTTTCGCTAAGGGGGTAGTCATTGCTTTGGCCTTTGTCCCCCTCGGGCTCTCCTTTCCGCCGCCTTCCCTCCTTATCCTCTCCCCCCAAGCCCGGTGGGCCTTCCGGCCGTTTCCGTCTCCATCCTGTGTGCCGTTTCTCTCGCTTGCCGGCTAGCGGTGCCCCCGGCACCGCCGCCCCCCCTCGGGGGCTCGGGCTCTGCCGGGAGAGGAGGGGGATTAACGCCGCCGCGGCCGGACTCGCCTCCTTCTCCTCTCCCCCAACACCATAGGCGGCTCAGGCACCAAGATGTCCAACCGAGTGCTCTGCCGGGAGGCCAGCCACGCCGGCAGCTGGTACACGGCCTCAGGTATGGGCAGGGTCACGCAGCGCTGCGGGAGAGTGAGTGAGTGGTGGGGTCTCGGGGGGCCTGCCTCGGGGGTCGGGGGGGTCAGGTAGTGGAGGCGCCCTGGGCAGCTAAATCGGAGCAGGGCGGAGTAGTGTGGTTGAATGGCCGCCGGCAGGGGAGACACTCGCGAGATTCCTCTCTCGGACTCGGTGTTCATTAATCTGGAGTAGCTGTCTAACACGCATTCACACATGCCGGTTCCCTACGGGCGATCGCTACGATGGGACACCCCCCCGGCCCCTCTCTCTCCTGTCCCTGAATGCCTTGAAAATGGAGTGGGGGGCACGCATGAAAACTGCTCCGATTGTTACTGCAAGAGGAGCGATGAAAGGTATTCCTCGGCAAGGAAAGCGTGCCGGGTTCTCGTAGTGGAGGTGGTGCTGCAAGACTGCCCGAGGTGGCTTAGCGAGAGGATCGGGAGGCGTCCGGGGCCTATGGGGTAGCAGTGATGGAGGCCGACATGGGGCACGCAGAGAAAGCTTCTCTCCTTCCGCCCCGGCTGGTAGGGCCCTTGGTTGAAGGTCTCTTTCTCGAGTAGTCTCACGTTTTCAGACTGGGCCGTCTTGTCCTTTCACGAGGAGCTGCCGAGCCTGCGTTCCCGGCCCGGCTCCAGCGTTCAACAGTGCCCGGAGGAAGGGTGGTCTATACAGTCTGCCGCCGGGGAGGGCCACAAAAATGTCTCCTAGGTCGCCGCCTCTTAATAGCCTGTTTTTGCGGAAGCCCCGCCTTTGGGAGAAGGTGTCCGGGACAAAAGGCCACGAGATTCCTCCGGTGGTTTGGTGCGGCGTTAAAAAGCTGACAAAAATCTCAAGTGTGTGAATGAAAAGGGGTCATTTAGGGTAATGCGGGAGGGGAGAGGACGGGGAAGAAATGGATTGTGGGAAAGCAGCAGTTGTCACTTTGGATCGAGCTAGCAGAGTAGACCTCCTAATTCGGCATCTTGTCGCTGCCAAGACGACAAAGTTTGTTTAATAATTACGGAGATGAATGAAACCTTAGGAACCGAGGCTTTATGTTACTCCTGTGTAGAGCCTAGAATTCAAAGGCAACATATGCTTCAGAAAATGATCCTTGGGATCTTAATATGTGCGTTTTGAAGTCATGCTTCTAGAGATCATGTGCTGATCAATGTCGCTCGTCAACACCGAGAATAAGAACATATATGGTCGGAGGAGTTGTCAGTCCTTCCCCCCTTTTGTTTCTGCTAGCCCTTTGAGGAAACGCTGCATACAGAGCTGCCCTCTACAGGATGAAAGAGGCACATGCTTCCCTAAGGATAAGTGTAATTTCTGGTGACTATATAAAGGCGCATGGGGGGGCCTTCTTCTCAATATAGAGGCAAAGAAATTAAATTTTGCATTCTCAGTCCAGTAGCTGCTTGATTGGAGTTGAGGCTTGGCAACTATGGCAAGTAACTTACCTCTAGATGTTGTATTTTAACTTAAAATTTTTGCCTGTGGTTCACTGTTGAACCTTCATATCTCTGTTCATCTAAGAAGAGACAGCCTCTTCAAACTATGGTAGGATTGCTTTTCAGATGTTTCATCTCAAGCAGTCTTAGTCTGGCTAGAGAATTCTATAGGAGCTGGTTGCCCTGGCAGCTGAAGCACACTCAATCATTCCTGACTTGCTTATGCCTTTGGGAGCTGCATTAATAGTGTCGAGGGAATTTGATACCAGGACAACTGATCACACTCCTGTTTTAACTGTGTCCTTAGCATCCCATTTTCCCTCTAGAAGCCCCAAGCACACCTCAGTGCCCTACACCTTTCCAGTCTCTGCACCTTTCTGTAGCCAGATAGCAGTGCTGCCGGACATGATTGGGGCGGCATTTTCTGCTGGCGATAGAACACAGCATGAACTTATCTGGCTGCGATTTGGGTCTGTAAATGGACTGGGAAGTGTGATGGGGATGGAGCATAAATGGGGAGAATAAATGGTAAAGTGTTCTTTGAAGATGCCAGAGCCTGAAGCAGAGGTCTTTTGCTTACTTTGAATGTAGCGGGTACCAGGTTCAGTCTCTGATGCCTGTAGATAAAAGGATCTCAGGTAGAAGGCATTGTGAGAACTTTCTCTGCTTGACACCCAGAATAGCTGCTGTTGGTCAGAACAGATATCTGAACTAATGGTCTGACAATAGAAAGGCAGCTTCACATAATTAGGGAGGAGCTCTGTTATATCAGTGTGAAATGTGTCTCCTTCCATTTCAAAATTCTCAGACCATGAATGAGGTATTGGGTCTGTAGCTATTAAGACAAGCAAAACTCTGGGCTCCTGAACAGACTGATTGCTTAAGTGTGTAGGATATACAAAAGGAATACCTGACTGAAAATCAGAAGACAAATTAGTAAAACTGAGGGGGCTTAACATTTCTACAAAGCATACGGAGTACTTCACCTCTTTCATGCTGGCCTTTGAACCCAGCTTGGGGATGGAGCAGGAAGGGCAGTGTGTGGGGGGGGTAAGGGATGACAGTTGAGGAACTGGGGGAATAGAAGAAGGAAAGTGGTTCTTTCAGCCCTCTTCCTGAAACTGATGGGCTGTTACCTAGATAAAAATAAAAATCCTAGTGTAGAGGAGGCTGGTTGAAAAGTTGTCTAGCTGGTCACAATCTTAATTTTTAATAGGTGGGGTAATTATAATATGTTTTTAACTAGTTTGGTGTTCTGTCTTGTACACTGTCCAAATTTGCTGGATGCATTGCAGAACAAACACATTCCTCGCTCTCAGGAGTTGGCAGCAGGACAAAGAGAACTGAACAGGCTGGCTAGACAGGTTTGCTGGGGTCTGCTGCTTGGGTCTCCTGCTTACTGTACAGAAAAACCTGGTGTGAGCTTAGCAGTTAAAAGAGAGCTTGTATATGCCAGCCCATTTTGCTGAGGCAAATACTTATTAACTGCTGAACTGCAAAAAGTGAAGCAGAAACATAAGTTTTGTTCAGTGATTTGCATTTTGAGCAATAATTCGGGTAATAGCTTGTACAGTGCTTCAGCTGAATGTATTCTTGGACTACAAGGTAACGGAAAATTTGAAAATGCGTCCTGAATTTCTCCTTTCCATTGTCGATAACATTGCATGACTGAAATGTTCATACACTGTACTTTCCTCCCCCAAATCAAGATACCAAATGTATAAGGAAATTTTTATTTTCATTTTATCTGAGAAAAGGAGCATTGACTCACAAAAGCTCATACTGGAATAACTGTTGCTAATCTTTAAGGTGCCAGTAGACTTTTCTTTTGCTACAATAGACAAATACAACTGCCCCTACCTGGAATTCTCAGAAGTCTAACTTGAAACAAAGTTCTTGAAAGCATGTTGTAACTTCAGCTTTGGGAGGGGGATATGTTGGTATATTTCTGTGTGTGCGTGCACTATTCTTGCCTTTCCAGTCTTTCACTTGCACAGGCGCTTCTGCGGGGATCTCTAGAATGCAGACAGATATCAAATAATGATCTTGGACATTTCCCTGATCTCATTCTGTGTTAGATCACTGTCCAGATATGACTTTTCTTTATTTGGCGGATGATTCTGCTTAAGTTTTGTCAGTGCTCTTAAAAGTGACGTTGAAAGCATATACAAGCAGCTTTGGAAATAAACCCCAACATTACTGTCCTGCTTTTCCACAGTTCTAGTTATTCGTAGAAACCTGCCAGCCTTTTCTTCCCTTCTCTGCCTACTTGCCTGTAGACAATTATTACCATAGGTATTTACATGTTTGGTAATAGTTCCTTCTGCTATTTGACTTTGGATTGTGGTGTCTCACTGAGGACATCATTGCATATGTGAGTCATGTAGTAAATTGCATGGATTGTAATTTGAAATACTGTCTTGTAAGAATCTTGCTAATTTTGGCTAGCTGTTAAACTTGTAATGTAGTCCAAAACCTAGTCACTGAAGACATAACATTCCCAATCTCTAAAACAGCAGAGCAGGGATGTGCCACAAACTTGGGTGCTTGGTCTTCTCTCCCACCTGAAATCCCCTCCCCTTTTGTGTGGCTGACTTTTAACTATAATGTACTGTTATGTAATTTTTGACATTAATGGAGCTAGCCAAGTTAACCACAGTTCCCTTATAAGCAGGATTCACAAACAGACTTTAAACCTTGGATTCAAACTCTAGCTAGAGTGAATGTGTATTAGTGCTGAAGCATACTGGTGCCACATCATAGTTAAAGTAAACCACGGAAGGAAAGGTGAAGTGGCACACAAGCTTATGGCAATCTAATCTTTTACAACAGTTAGGAGTGTTCTCTTGATTTGGCAGTTCTTTAATTCCATTGGGATATACCATGGGGCATAAGTACTCCATTGTGCTAATTTAAAAGAACTCTTCCCAGTTTCTCCCGGAAACAACATGAACAGGGTAACTTCATCAAATTATTTTCCTATATTTAATACCCCCCTACTGCTGCTTCAAATGGGTCTTCGTAATCCATGGGGGGGGGGACGACCCTATTTTGTGATTAATATGTAAACCAAGTGTCAGTAGGCAATCTTGAAAAGGAGACTACTTGTGCAATGTAGTAATTGTATCAGAGGTTTGCTTTAGTGGCCTGATTATACCTTTTCCAAACCCTGTTATGTCTTAAAATATGGGTCTTTGATTATTATGATTTTTTGTATTGGAGTAAGCAGTAAAATACTTTAGCTTTAATCTTACTTTGTAGTATGTTTCCAATAAATGTGTATAATGTGTGATGTTGTAAGACATATTTTAATGGTACCTACTGAGATTGAATGACGTGACAGAGGGTGCATTCCACTGTTGCTGAGAGAAGATCCTTTTTTACGTGGATGCATTAGTGCCATTGCTGAAAATGAAATACCCAAGCAGTCTTGAAGATGTGGCCTCTTTTACTATCCCCTTCTAATATGGGTTTGAGGCCGTGAAAATGCTGTTGTGCATTTGATATATCAATGAAAGCGTGTGTGAATTTGAGTAACCTGCTATTTAAAATACAGTTCACGCTCTTTTGTGGTTCACACACTCATGGTCTATCTGTGTCTGTCTCTAAAATAAGCTCAGAAGTTCTGGATGCCCCTGGCTGTGCTTCATTATCATGATGTGGGGTGGGTGGGGGTGACAGAGATGCAGTTGTGTAATAGCTGCCCTCCCATTCTGCTTTATCTCCTAGATGGCCTTGGGTGTAGAGCACCTTCTTGCATCAGATGGGAGAGGATTGCATGGGAGATGAGTCTCTCTTTTTGCCTTTTACAGCTACTTGGGGGGGGGGGGGACAAACTGCTCACTTATTCTTGGAGCCAGGATGAAACATTGTGACAGCAGTGGAAAAAGGAAGCTCTGGCTAAGAAATGATTTTCAAAGATACAAAACAACAAATAACTTGGTGTACCTTCTGTTCGAGAGCTTTCTCTGTATTACCATAGAACAAAGTTTGAGTCCGGTGGCACGTTTAAGACCAATAGAGCTTTATTCAAGGTGTGAGCTTTTGTGTGCATGCACACGTCTTCAGACATCTGGTGTTTAAGGCACTGTGCATGCGCACCAAAGTTCACACCTTGAATAGAGCTTTGGTCTTAAAGTTGCCACCGGACTCAAACTTTGTTCCACTGCTTCAGACCAACACAGCTGCCCACCTGGATCTATCTGTAATACCATATCTGTGTAACTTTTCAAGTGACTGTTAGTCACTTATAGGTCATTAAAGCATATAAATTAGAGCTTCTTTACAACACTTCTAATTATCCTTGGAGTACAATTTGCTTAAACAAGTATTTATAGAACTTAAACTAGTATGTTAATTAAGCAATCCTCTTCTGAATTAGTTTCTGGCAGCAGTAGCTCTTGGCACCAGCTAGATACACTGAGCACAATGAAAAAGGATGCTTAGATCAAAGAGGGTGCTACTTGAATGTAAAGTCTCTCTAAACCTCTGATTTTTGTCACAGTGAGCAACTGAACTTGCTCAGCTATAGAGGGATCAGCCAGCAGACAGGCATTGGTCCTGGTTGCAGTAGAGGAAAAATCATGCTTCTTGTATGCTGTTCTCACATTGGCTGGGCAGCACTGCAACTGCACCTTTCCATTTCTTAAACGTTGTTAAGAGACTGAGAATGCTCCACAGGTTTGTGTATTCGACTTGCATGACAATGATTCCATCATTTCCCTTTCTGAGCCAACTATGGGTAGCATATCTGCACTGCTATGTTTGTTAATCGTGGTTAGCTCCAAAATACAGTTTGTGACTGTGGTCAGATGTGGTTTCAGACTGATCTGGGCTTATCTCAACTGTGGTTATAATAATAACCCTGCCTACTGACAGGAAGCAGTGAGTGAATGGTTGGAATATTGGTTTATGTCGTATTTGTATCAGACATTTGTCTGTCGTTCAATGAAAGGGGACAGCTGTCACATTGTGTCCCGGCTCAGTCAAAATGTGCAGAGGGGAAGAAGTCCAGTGAGAAGTCCAATAATTTGAGAAACATGACACTCTGGCCCCTAAGTTAGGATTGCTTCCATCTGCCTTAAATAATAATGGATAATAATATTCTCGCCCATTTTATTCCAACACTTTATTCCCCCTCCCTTTTTTTGTATTCTTCTGCCCTTAACAGATCATGTACTTGAGATGCTTTCTTACTACTTTAAATAGTTCAGGTCCTAATACAAGTGATAAATAAAAATAAGGCAGTACTCAAACTAGTAGCAGCTTGTCAATAGCCCTACTACCTTTTTCTTTAACTTTAATGTAGCTTTTCTGTCTTGATTGTGAGAGATTAAACCTGTTTTTGTTAAAATATTTGTATTTAAGGTTGCTAGGTCTTCATTAAAACGACATGGAGCAAAGCAGGACCCACAAGAAAGCTGTAGGCAGGGGACATCGCATTCCCCCGCCTTTGCTTCCTCCTCTCTCCACCACCCTTTCTGTTACTCTTTCTCCCCCCACACCGCCCTTTTCAGTCACTTTCTCTTTCTCCCCTCCCACAGCCCTTCTCTGTTTCTCTTTCCCCCTGGCCCATGAGACTCCCAGGGACAGGGTTGGCTTGCTGCTTTCCTCCACCCCTCTACTCAGTGGGCCCAGCCAGATCTGGCTTATGTTGTGGTAATGAGGCAGCAGCAAAGTGGGGACGTGGGAGGTGGAGGATCCCATTTATTCTCCACCACCTTCCAAGGCAGTGGCAGAGGAGGATTTGGGTCCTTTGCTGCCTGCCAAATGTCCTCTCACCACTGTCCTGGCCACCCAAGTTGTGAATCTGACAGCAGCTGCCATGGTAGCAGGTTGGGGTATGTGGCAGAGGCTTCCAGTCCTTCTCACCCACCCTCCACCCAAGGCAGCAGTGGAGGTAGGCAAGTCAGTGGTGGTTTTAGGATGGCGGTTGGTCATAAAGGCTCCTGGTTCACTTGGCCTGCTCACTTACAGTGTAGGTTTGGAGGCATTTGCCTGCCTAGACAACTGTTTTCTTTTGTTTTAAACTCCTGTTGTGGTTTGGGATTTTCTGCAAACCTTGGTGGGGCAAGTTTGTTCGATCTCCCTTCTCTCATTGTGCCCCTTATCCACAGATAGAAGTATCTGCAGATGGGGCCATGTTGACTATTAGATATACTGATTATTTGGTGCTGTCATGTTCAGACATCTCTCTTTGTAGGACCTCAACTGAGTGCGCAACTAGAAGGTTGGCTTTCTCAAGTACAATCTACAAAAAGACCTGCTAGAGCCATTATTGCACCGTAAGTTTCATATTTTTTTTGGAAAAAAATGTTTTTAATGTTTTAAAATGCTGCCCAGGTGTTAATGCTCAGCCATTTCTGATGTGAAATTGGTGTTTTCAGGGAAGTCCCAAAGTGTTTTTAACCTGTTCACCCACCTTATTTTCTCCTAATCAATTGATGTTCTAATGCCATTTTTGAAAATCTGTCTTTTTCTTTTGAGAAGTGATCTCTATATACTGTTAGCAACATGTGGTCTCCATCTGCGGATATCTAAATCTGTAGATTGCATCCACATGGACACTAAAGAGATTTTTCTACAAACTTGGGGGACCCCCTAAGTTTGCCAAAAAATCTGACTTAAAAAAAAACAGGTGGGGTTTTTTAAATTCCCCCCCCCCCCAAAAAAAAACCCTTACCTCCAGGGGCATGGTGGCCTGGGAGCAACCACTGGGCCTAAGTTGCGGGCACAGCTGGCCAGGAGCCACGCTCAGCCTGGTGGAGGCGCAGCAGCCTGGGAGCTGCACCAGACTTGACACTGGGGGGGGGGATATGGAATCCCCCTCCCGCTGACACAGTGGCAGAGGATGCCTGGCAGCTGTGTCGGACCCAGCAGCGGAAGAGGAGGATGCCGGGCTCAAGAGACATGGCAGAATCCCCCCCCCTCCACAAATCTCCTACCACTGAGCTGCAAGGCGAATCACCAGTGATCGAGGGAGGGATCCCCCCTCATGAGTATCGGGATTTCCCACCTGCAAGTATCGTGGTTCCCCACTTGTTACCATATGGTATTGTTGGTGGCTGTTTGGTAGTGTCACTGACAACTTGGACTAAAGACAGAAGTCGTTGTCTGAACCTGTGAATATCTTCATTTCAAGCTTCTCCCCCAGTTGCCGAAGGGGAAGTGCTTATTATTAGGTTAAAAGTAGTAAGTAAAATAATAGTAAAAAGCAGTTCTTACAAGCCTTTTCTTTGTCTTGCAAATATAACTTGGGAAAGTTATGAACATGTGGACAGGTAAGGAAGCAAGGTGCTCCTTGATGGTCAGTGAACCGGGTGAACGTGCTGCTTATATCTACATGTGTTTCAAGTATCTGTCAGATGTATGATTGTTAGTACTTTCTTAACAGTTCTTCTCTATACAGACCATTAGTATCTTGGTAGTTTTTGTTATACTAAAGATGTAAAAGTTAATTTTAAGCAAAGTCCTCTTTTTTTTTTTAATAGACATGCAGGTTACACTTACTGTGGGTCTTGTGCAGCTCATGCTTATAAACAAGTGGATCCTTCAATCACGTAAGTTAACATTAGAAGATTGTTATACCAAGTAAGATAGAACTTAATTGGTTCTTGGTCCTGCCTCCAAGGTTGCAGGAGATTATTTTAAATACAAGACAGGCTGGGTTTCTCAGAGGTGTGTCAGATCAGCCGTGGTAAACATAATTGAAATAAGTTGCTGCTTGTCATACAGTCTGTTGGGAGAGGGACAGGTTTGAATTGCAAATCTGAGGGACAGTCTGTTTTGCAAGAAACACGAGTATAGGTTAATACTTTATGAAGTCTTAATGCCAACTTAAATATTGCTTGATTTTTACACACTTGCACATAGTCTGCCAATCTTGCATTGCTGTTGCCAGCAGGGTGCTTCATTGTATGGATACCTGACCATGGGCATCGAAACAAACAGTATGTGTACAAAACACTTTTTAAGAGGGTGGAGTAATTTTATCACACCAGTGCTGCTCCTTTGCTTGCACTAACATGCTTAGAATTGCAATGCCCTTTGTGGAACCAGCTTCACACACACACACTCTTTGTGATTCAGCATCTCCTGTGCAATGTTGCTGTAAAGACACCTTGGAAAATAGGAAAGAACAAGAAGAGGGCCCCGCGATACTTGCGGGGGGGGGGAGTATTCCCCCTGGCTCCTGGCCTGCAGAAGCAGGAGGAACTCAGGGCTGAGGAGGAAGCGGCCACAGGTAAGCTCCCCCCACCCCCAGCTCCAGCGGTGAGGCCTGAGCGGCTTC
>NW_015164211.1:401919-406761 GCF_001447785.1 Gekko japonicus
GTGCCCCCCCCCCCAGCCCCAAGCCTTCCCCCATCCCCCCCCCAGCACTGGGGGTGAAGCCTGAGTGGCTCCCAGCCACTGGGCCTCCCCCCCCCAACGGCCAGAGTGTTCCCTGCGCATGCGCAGGAAACTCTCTCTGCCCCCCAAGTGCCCATGATGTGCGGATTTAGATATCCACGCGGAGGGGGCAACTTGGCTATTAGATATATAGATACATCAAAGGCAGGCCATCCTGATTCTATCTTATTTCTTTACCTATGAATCCTTTTGCTCAAATGTAGCAGTACTTGGAAACTAAAGTTTACCTATATATGAAAATGTGAACATTCATGAGGTGGAACCATGAACCTCTATATTTATTACCATTAGTTTGCCTTTCTGACTGGGACCCAAGGCAGATTACAAATATGATTTTACAATTAAATGTATTAGTAAGTGTTTTGCAAGATATGTTAACATTTGAATCTATCAGCAGAGATTCTGAGTAAGAGAAAAACGTGTAGTTTTGCTAGGATTCTAGAACAGGGAGCATACCCCAAACTATCCATGCAAACATATCTAAGGCAACAGAACAGTTAGTGTAGCTTGCAACTATATCTATTATCGTAACCAGACAATCAGTGAAGGGAAGTAGAAATCCCCTCCTAAACTGAACTATTACACCACAGCTCTGTGCCTTCTAAAAGAAAGCCCGCTTGAACAATTCTGTTTTGTGCATTCTGCAAAACAATAGAAACATGGAAGCTGTCATGGAGAACAGTGAATAGTGGTTTTCTGTGGAGTAGATGGACTATCACTAATACTGCATCTCTCCTATTATCGTTATAGACGGAGAATCTTCATTCTTGGGCCTTCCCATCATGTGCCCCTTTCCCGATGTGCACTTTCCAGTGTGGATATATATAGAACCCCTCTATATGATCTGCGAATTGATCAAAAGGGTAACTGTTTAATGCCATACACAACTCTTATTGTACAGGGACAATACTAGCTTTCGAAGATATTAATTATTCTTCTTTGAATGTTAACTTTCATGTGAAAATTATGGTAATCTTAGACTTTCTACTGATTGCTTAAAATAGGATATGTCACTGAAGGCACTGCCAAGCTTGATTGTTACTTAAGCAAAATAATTGTTCAGAATTCCTCTAGTAACACTTCTTCTGTCACCCTTCATCCTGTTCAATTGATGTCTTGCAGAGTATAAGCTTTCCTGCAGAGCCAGTTTGGTGTAGTGCTTAAGAGCGGCGGACTCTAATCTGGAGAACTGGGTTCGATTCCCCACTTCCCCACTGGAAGCTAGCTCGGTGACCTTAGGCAAGTCACAGCACTCTCAGCCTGATCATAAGCATAGCTCGCCACTCAGTGGTGTGGAAAAAGAGCTACAGCTTCAGCAGCCAAACATTCCCTTCCAGGATCTCCTGGCTGTTCTACACATAATGCCATATGATAATTAATTAAGTTTAGCTTTCCTACAAATGTACAGAATTAACATGGGGCACTTTTTAAAATGTGATTTATTAAACAGAAGTCAAAATAAACATGTTAAATCTGATGACATTCTATTTAGGGTATCTGAAAACTTTCCAGAAAGTTTTCTAATTTTATTTTTTCTGGAAAAATCACTCTGATGCCTGGACCTTAATTTTTGACAGAAAGGAATTTTGTGTATGGATTGAATAGACTCTTGAAGATGGCTGCTTGAGATATAGTTGTAGTAGCATAGGGTGTGCTGTGGGTTAGATGGCACTGCATCATATTCAGTTACTTCCCTAAAGCAACCAATCATTACAATCTGTCAGAAAATCCTGTACCACAGATCCCCTTGTGGTAGCCGTAGGTCTGTCTTTATGGCCAGTTACACCAGAATCCTATTCTCCTATCTACTAGAAGAGCAAGGGCAAAAAGCCTGTTGTAATTTTATGCTTATACAGACTGACTATCTGTGACAAACATGCTGTTCACAAAGAAAATAAAATCTCACTGTTTTGGGTTGCTAAATAATGACACGAGGCCTTAAATTTTGCTGCTGTTTTTAGGAGGTTTGCTGTTAAATTTTATATTAAAAAAAGACAATTATTTTAATTTCGTGAGGAGTTTCCAGAATTTTGAGTTTACAGGTGTTTTATTCATGACCAGGATGATAGTAGGAATATTTTGTAAAAGCTAACAGTAAGTTTTATCGATAAGAATACTCCTAAATAACCTTATTAATTTTAATGTTACACTGAAGTCATTATGTATTTAAATGCAGAAAGTTGGCATTAATCCAGACAGAGCAGGGCAATTGTTTTCTCTTAATACAGTCTGTTATGACGCTAGTTTCAGATTTGTCCCGGTTTGTCCTAGTTTCAAATTAGAATGCATCTAACCTAAAGTTTACAGTGTGAGAGCTTCTAACTTAGTTGTTGCATCTATTTGCTGTTACAGCTTTTTAGTAAAACTAATATGTCCAGCTTTTCAGTTTATGCAGATCTATGGAAGACTGGAATGTTTGAACGCATGTCTCTGCAAACGGATGAAGACGAACACAGTATTGAAATGCATTTGCCTTATACTGCTAAAGCCATGGAAAGGTACGCTAACATTGCATACCTGATTCTCCTGCTTTTGAGCTGTTAGTACTCTTATATTTATTGTCCTGTATCTCCTGCTTCTTTTTCTATCCAACTTAAAAGGACTGGCAGAAATCAATGAGGCACAATTTAAGTTTGCATAACTTAATACAGTTGTAGGATTTAGAATCTTTTCATATTTTCTCACTCATATTTACCTGTATGCGAATGAGAACTACCAAACAAAGAGCAGTGTGGCTGTATTAAATGGAGATGTTGAGAGAATAAGTGGATCTCAGTCTTCTATGCAAAACATTCTGTTCTTTACCCTAAACGTAAGGCTGCACTTCTTCAGTGGCTGAAATACCATTAAGTAATTTGTGTGATGGTACACAACACTTTTCTAAAGTATAGTCTTGAAGTTGCCATTCTCGGGGTATCTGCTTTTGATACTGAGACAAAAAAAAAAAGCATACGTATTGATAGTATGATTTATGGTCTAAAAGTAAGATACTCAGTATAGGTAAAGGTTTCCCTTGCTTGAAAGCCAGTCGAATCCAACTCTAGAGGGCAGTGCTCATCTCCGTTTCCAAGCCGAAGAGCCAGCTCTGTCCGAAGACATTTCTGTGGTCATGTGGCCGGCATGACTAAACGCCGAGGTGCATGGAACACTGTTACCTTCCCACCGAAGCGGTACCTATTTATCAACTTGCAATTTCTTGCTTTTGAATTGCTAGGTTGGCAGGAACTGGGGCCAGAGAGAGGAGCTCACTCCATCACACGGCATTAGGGTCTCGAACTGCCGAGCTACAGACCTTCTGGTCAGCAGCTCAGCGTCTTAACCTCTAAGCCACCACAGCCCCAAGATACTCAGTATAAAAGCCAAAACAAACTTACATGGCTTTTAAAACGATAGAAGAACTGTTGCATGCAGAATATCCCAGATTCAACTCCCAGCATCTCCAGTGAAAAAGAATTTCGGTAGTAGGTGATGTGAAATTCTTGACACCCTGGAGAGCTGTTGCCAGTCAAAGTAAACAGTACTCACCTTGACTCAGTAGAAGGCAGCCTTATGTTAGGCCAAATGCTCTATTTTACTGCAGATGGCTAACTATAATTTTAACGTGAGTTCTGGCCAGCATTTACGGAGGTCTTGTTTGAACCTAGGAGTCCAGTAATGGAGACCACACATGTGTTTTTCTTAAACAAATAATCTTTTACTGAAGGATTTCAATATCAAGCATACACAAAACATCAGTCTCACTTCACAAGCACACAAGTTTCCTTAAGCGTTACAGAAAGAAATAAAAATAGATTATCAGTTACTTGGTGGGAGATAGATGTATTTCGGTTGATACTTGCCTGGTTCCAGATGTCTTGTCTGTTGCAATGGTGATTGGAAGGGAAGGGAAAGGTCCCTGGGGTTAATTGCTCATCCACAATGCTTAGAACGAGCTAGCTATTGTGGGTGAATGTCTCTGGCTGCGCAGCCCAGAGAGATTCAAACAAAGAGCTTTAACTCAAGGAAAGATGGGGGGGGGGTAGAATGTGGCCAGCCAGCAGCCCCGAACTGAAAGCGTGCTGAACGTTTTATAGTGAAATCTCCAGGTTGGTGGCATCTTGCCATACTGTGGTCCCACCTTTCTACAGATCCATCCCATTAACTCTCCTGATTGGTGCATGTGAAAAGGGGCAGGTATACCTATGGTATACCCGGGTGCCGCATGATGGAGTGAGCTCCCGTCTCTAGTTCCAGCTCCTGCCAACCTAGCAGTTCGAATGCAAGAAATTGCAAGTAGATAAATAGGTACCACTTCAGTGGGAAGGTAACAGCGTTCTGTGCGCCTTGGTGTTTAGTCATGCCGGCCACATGACCACGGAAACGTCTTCGGACAGCGCTGGCTCTTCGGCTTTGAAACGGAGATGAGCACCGCAACCCTAGAGTCGGATTCGACTGGCTTTCGAGCAAGGGAACCTTTACCTTTACTTATACCTATGGGAGGGCCAACATTTGAAATTCTATTCTCTATCTCATGGAATGGTATTTGGCTAGGTGTTAAGTCTTATCTTCCTGTTGCTCCTTTGAAGTACAGATGAAGCTGGCTCTCCCAGGCACACAGGATGCTGTAAACAGGATGCTGCTATACAAATGCAGATTCAGTCCATGCCTCCTGACATCTCATATCTCCAGTAATGGGGGATCTTCTTCTCAAAGTTGTTGTTTCTGATCACAATGGCAAACCATCTGCTTCTTGCTCCCACAATGCCTTGCTAGCTGAATGTGTGC
>NW_015164211.1:407126-423587 GCF_001447785.1 Gekko japonicus
GAAATCTCTCTCTCTCACTATAGGTGTTGCAAACAGCTTTCTTTGGCTTATGGTATACAAATGAATGTGCACAGTCCATGTGTGTTGCTTGTGTATCAGATATAAAAACATAAATAAGTCTGTCTCATAACACTTATGTGCAAAATAGAAATAGCAAGAGTTATGGAAATAGGGGGGAAGTATTTTTATGCTGCTTAGTGCCAAGTAGAAATTCAGTCTGCTGTGTTCTTATAGGTGTAGTCCTTGATATGATATATATAAAAGCCCTGGCATATTGGCACTTTCCAGATCTCCCATTGGCTATTCTATGCACTCCATCAGCCATTGGTCCATCAACCGCCACTCAAGAGTACTCACATGCCATTGGCTGAGTGCTGGGTCCACTCCTTTCTCCCACCCATTGGCAGGCTGGCCATAAACTGCCAAAACGGTTCTCTCTCCTAACGAAAACACTTCTCCTGCTTGGCTCCTCCATGGCTAGCTGGCTACTGAGGTGGGCCAGCGGCTGTCAAACCATTCTCTTCTCCTCCTTGGCTCACTTTTCCCCTTGGCAACCAAGCTTGGTTCTGTCAGTAAAAAGGTGGGGGAGGAGGCCCTTTTCAGGCCTACTTTGGCCTTTGTGGGAAACTGTGGCCAGTCCTGACTAGGGTTGCCAGCTCCAGATTGGGAAATTCCTGGAGCCAGAGTTTGGGGAGGGAAGAGGCCTCAGCCGAATAGAGTCCACCCTCCAAAGCAGTTATTTTCTCCAGGGGGAGAGAGAGAAATCTGTTGTCTGGAGTTCAGTTGTGATACCAAACGATACCACAGCCAGTGTGGTGTAGCAGTTCGTATTGAGTGCAGTAAAGAAGAAGCTGGAGACCAACTGGTGATGAAGGTGCATAAAGTTTACTTAGAGATAATGGTGAATATTTACACAGAGATATACAGACTGTCTTACAGCATAGCGTGCCTTAGTTGGAGAGAACTAAGTCCCCCACCCAGCTTATCAAGCTGATAGCTTAAATACTAACCCCAGCCAATCACTAACAGGATAAACTAATTTCCTACTCCAACAATGCTAGAAGAGTAACACCTGGTAGTTTAACACCTGGCTGTAATTGCCTTAACCACTTAGCATGACAGCTAAGACTTACACATAGATCATACTGATCTAGATCCAGTAACCAATGTTCCCTCTAAGCTGAGTTAGTGTGAGCTAGCTCACAGTTTTCTAGCCTCCAGCTCACACATTTTTGTGTTAGCTCAGGAAGGATGGCTCCAGAGCAAACTAATTTATGCAGCAGCCAAATCGCTTGCTCACAACTTTAATGCCAGTAGCTCACAAAATAGAATTTTTGCTCACAAGTCTCCAGAGCTTAGAGGGAGCATTGCCAGTAACTGCTTGCTACCTCAACCTAGACATATATCTCAATAGTTCGCACTTCAGAGCAGGGTCTGGCAGACCCAGATTCTTCCTGTGGAAGCTGAATGGGTGATTTTGGACCAGTCACAGACTTTCAGCCTAACCTACCTCACAGGGTTGTTGTGCAGATTGAAAGGAGAAGAGGAGAATGATGTGAGCTGCTTTGGTCCCCACTGCAGAGAAAGACTGTACTTTTCCTCCAGGGGAACCATTGTGGCCAATCTCCAGGTGAGGGCTGGAGATCACTCAGAATTACAACTGCTTTTCAGATGGCAGAGATCGGTTCCCCTGTTTCATTATACCCTGCTGAGGTGGCCACCCTATGACAGCCAGTGTAACGTAGCAGTTAGTGCTTCAAAGCAGGGTCTACCAGACCCAGGTTCTTGCTGTGGAAACTGAGTGGCTGATTTCGGACCAGTCACCCAAGTTCTTGCTGTGGAAACTGAGTGGCTGATTTCGGACCAGTCACCCAAGTTCTTGCTGTGGAAACTGAGTGGCTGATTTCGGACCAGTCACCCAAGTTCTTGCTGTGGAAACTGAGTGGCTGATTTCGGACCAGTCACCCAAGTTCTTGCTGTGGAAACTGAGTGGGTGATTTCGGACCAGTCACAGACTTTTGGCCTAACCTACCTCACAGGTCAGAAGGGGGAGAGGAGAATGGTGTAAGCTGCTTTGGTCGCCACTGCAGAGAAGACTGTACTCTTCTTAGGTAGAGGCTGCAGGGAGGGGGGAGGAGATGGAAAGCTGAAGTCAGAGGGGAAGATAAAGGTAGGTTGATGGTTGGCTGGGAAGGAGATACGGTTGCCACCTCCAGGTTGGGAAATTCCTGGAGATTTGAGGGGTGGATCCCGGAGAGCGTGAGGTTTGAGGAGGGGTGGGACCTCAGACAGATACAATGCCATAGACGCCACCCTCCAAACTAGCCATTTCCTCCTGGGGAACCATTGTAGCCAAACTCCAGGTGAGGGCTGGAGATCACTCAGAATTACAACTGCTCTTCAGGTGGTGGAGATCAGTTCCTCTGGAGAAAATGGTGGTCTCTGGCTCATTATACCCTGATGAAGTTGCCACAGCAAATTGATGCTGAGTGCCCCCAGGCCGGGGTACCCACCCAGAGCCTCTTTTTAGAGCTCGTTTTTAGTTCCACAACGGGCCTTATTCCTAGTCTCAGGTAATTTCTGAGATAGCCTCAGCCCTGTGTCTTCAGGTTACAGAAACTGGAAGTCGTGCTCCAAGAATATCCGTTGTAACTAACCATCAAAGAATTTTGACACTTAGAACGTTATGATTGATCCTAGTAAAAGGTTGTCCACAGTCAGGCTCAAAGCCATCCCCAGAAGCTCTCTGTATCTTGTCCCAGATGCCACTGAACCAGAAAAGCTGCACAGCTCCTTCTGGAACCTGGACAACCAGTCCTACCTCAGGTGAAGCCGCCCACACCAGGCAAGACTGGGGGGAGAGCAAAGCCAGCTGAGAATATTGGAATGGCTAGGGAGAAGGAGAAAATCCCAGGGATGCAGGCGGGTTGAGCAGTCACACTGCAACGGGCTTCCAGGAGGCAGACAGCCCCGCTTGTGACTCCCACTGCTGCAAGAGGCTCAGGGAGGGCTGGTTCGGGTTCATGGGGCTTAGAGGACCCTGGGCTAAGGAAACAACCCCAGGACCTGTCAATCCCGGGTGGCTCCCTCCTGGGAGTGAGGTCTGAGGCTCACCCTGCCTTGGCCTCTCCAAGCAGGTCTCCTTGGGTGGTGGGATGGGTGTGTCAAACGCCAAGGGTGGGATGGGGAGGTGAAGTTTTAGGTGAGGTCAGGGCCAGTAGGACCAAGTGACAGACATGCCTCCTTGAAGGGCAGTTGTCTGCCCCAGTGACCCCTCGGCGGCAGCTGCAGACATTCAGCAGAGGGACAGCTTGGTAGGCCAAGAGGGTGGTGGGTTAAAAGGAAGCTCTGATCAGGAAGCCAAGGAAGAAGAAAGCCTTGAGGACTCATGGGTGGAGAATGGAGTCACTCAGGCAGGAGGAGGAGGAAAAGGGTGAGCCAAACCCTCTCCCCCCCTCTATTCTGAGGCTTGTGGAGCATCTGGAGTCAGGACTGGTGGGACAGCGGAAGGTGGTGTACCTCCTGGGAACACATTGCGGGTGTGACAAAGGTATTATTTTTGTGTTTGGTGTTCCTGTAACAAGAGAGGCGATTGTAGGCGTCTGAGGTGTATTGAAATTGGATTGGCTGAATATGTACTTTTAACCAATAAGAGAAAGCACTAAGGCAGCCAGTCACAAGGAATAACAGTGCACAGGAAGATAATTCCAGTCAAGCATTAGTAAATTACCAAAGCATCAGTCTGGGCAGAAGCAACCCATTCACACTTAATGGTAGTCTAGCCGGAAAAGAAGATCTATTCAGCAAACCTTAACATACATACAGTGAGTTTTGTCAGAAGACCTTCTGGATTGGCACTGAGGATGTCTCATGGAAGTTTCTGGGCCTCACTTTAATACAGAATTTTGAATAACTTGATTAAACTTAAAATAGCATAACAGTGCAAATGAAACATATTTTTTTACAGATAAAGTTTGCTGCTTGTGACAACATCATGTCCTGGACCTTTATAAATATAAGTGTTTTGTTTTGTTTTTTAAGCCATAAGGATGAGTTTACCATTGTTCCTGTATTAGTCGGAGCACTGAGTGAGACGAAAGAACAGGAATTTGGAAAACTCTTCAGCAAATATTTAGCAGATCCTTGTAATCTCTTTGTGGTTTCCTCAGACTTCTGCCATTGGGGTAAGTTGTTATTGGCCATAAAGAGCTGGCTGTATGCACGTATTTAAAACAGGCCACTTTAAACTGAAATACGGTTTGACAAACCTACCCTTTCTACAGAAAGCTAAAATTCAATTTGGCAATTCTAGAAAATTGTCTGAAAGGAGTATTTTCACAGCTTGGTAAAACGTTTCCTTTGCAAACAGAAATAAGAACTTTTTCCTCTGTTATTTACGGGATGCAAAGGATTGTAGAATTTTCCAAATATTTGCATAGCAAATCTGTATTTATGGTGATTGTTGGTCATATTTGCTGCTCTCTCCTTAGGTTAGAATTGCAAAGCCAGCAAAGATTCATGCAGATGCCAACCAAGTTTTGGGGGTGGGGGCAGTGTTTCCTCTAAGCTGAGTTAGTGTGAGTTAGCTCACAGTTTTTAAGCCTCTGACTCACATATTTTTGTCTTAGCTCAGGAAGGATGGCTCCAGAGCAAACTAATTTATGCAGTAGCCAAATCGCTCGCTCACAACTTTAATGCTAGTAGCTCACAAAGTAGAATTTTTGCTCACAAGACTCCACAGCTTAGAGGGAACATTAGAGTTTATATTCTAGATTTTACTGTAAAAATAACTAGTAATACCTTACTATATTTCTATGGAGCTGATAGCAAAGCTGAAGAGCACTGCATTTCTTACAAGCTTTGGTGATTGTGTAGTTAGCCAAGGAAGAGAGAGACGTGCCCTTCATATTTCTGGTATATTAAGTACTATTTGTACAGTGTCAAGTGTACATGATGATTTTCAGAATAACAACAGGTGACAAATCTCTGCACCATGAGTTTACTATATTTCTATGGAGCTGATAGCAAATAGTTGCTTGTTTCTCATTTGGAATTACTCAATTACTGTCCAATTACTCCATTACAGTACTAGCACAGTACAGAATGAAGATTGCTTTAAGAGATTGTTACAGAATTTGTTTTGCCATCTGTTTACCTGCTTTTGTAATTACTTTTTTCATCTTTGCCTCCAGTTAGAAGTTTCATTATTTATTTGTCACAACTTTTGTCTTTAAGGTCAGCGGTTCATAAGTGCTGAAAATGATGAACACCTAGATAAAATGGTAAGTGCTGAAAATGATGAACACCTAGATAAAATGGTAAGTGTTGAAAATGATGAAATACAACTCCAGTTAGCTTCTCCTGAAAATTTTGAATGCATCCAGAATTTAATTGAAGAGTTCTCATATCCCCTTTCATAAAATAAGTACTCTATTATTTGTCAGCTGTCAAGAAAATTCTACCAGATTTTTTGCTACTTGAATGTTGGCTAGCCAATGAAGCGGTCAAGGGCACTCACTAGGGCAGTACAGTAATAAGTCTTCCAATCCCCTCTGTACCCTTGTTTGTCTGAGAGATAAAGCCAGCAACAGCCAATCTGGGCCTGTGGAGCCTTGGAGGGGAAGGAGCAGAGGGGGAAAGAGCTGTTTAACAAGTTTGAGAGGGTTTTAGAGTTTCTTTAGGCAGGGCAGGGATCTTCCCCTTTCTCCATTCACTTCAGGTAGAAGGGGGCTGTTTAGCATGGTGACCTAGTGTGGTACACACTGGTTTAGGGTTCTCATTTGTAGTCTTTCAGTGTTACTTGAAAGCTACGGGGCAGGTGGAGTTATGTAGCTTAAAAAGGCTCTAGTGAAGAATTTAAAAGACTGAGAAGCCTATTGGGAAAGTAATAGCTCTCAAAGGCCAAAGTAATATGGCAGTTATTGGCATTCTCTTCACTGAGAGAGAGGGAGGGGAAGACGCGTGCACACACGTGCACACACAGGTATATATTTTTTTTTTAAAAAAATGGTTGCCAGCCTCCTGAAGATCTGGAATTACAACTGATGTACAGATGACACAGATCAGTTCACCTGGAGAACATGGCTGCTTTGGAGCATGACATTATACCACTCTAAGGTTCCCAAACCCTGCCCTCCCCAAGCTCCACCGCCAAATCTCCAGAAATGTCCCAACCCACAGTTGGCAACTCTAATACATATCCACGTTATAGATACACATGCGATATGTATACAAAAGGAAAAAACTGTATCGCCAAAGCTCAATTTCTCCCTGTTTGTATAAACTTGGTCCTGAACCTTCAGTTTGCTTTCCCCTCACAGTGAAAGAAACCATTTTTTCTTGTATTTGATCTCTGTTCTCCTAACTGTTAAGGATGGTCCAGGTAACAATTGGGTTCTACCATCCCAGAGAAGAGGGTATCTCAGAAGCTCCATCATAGATTACCTCAGAAGTGGGTAGTGGTAGATAGTGCCGAGTGTTGGCTGTCCAGTAAATAAACATATCTCTGGCTTCTTAGGTGTGCTTGGTGATATGATGGGGAATTGTGGTTGCTATGGGAAGTAATCCTTAGTCAACCCCCAAATCATTGGGATTGTGAAAACAGGTGCACTACACGGGGGGGGGGGGGGTTTACTGGCGTCATGCCACCCCAACTTATCACAATCACCCATTCTTCTGCTAGTAGAAGTGGTTGATAGGAGAGAGGAGTGTTTTGCCAGATTCCGCCTCCTTCCTTTTGTCCGTGTTCCACATGACATTTTGATTAGGAGGGTACCTGACAGCAGAGAGTTTCAGGAGGCCACAGGAGACAGCTGGGAGAAGGTGGAGAAGATCTGTCTCCAAGATCCCTGCATTCACAGTCTGTAAGACTGAACCCAGTTGTATTCCTCTTAAGTGGCAGACCAGAATGGAGGAGGGGAGAACCATGTATGCCCGCTTGGGAGGAAGGGCAAGATCTTAAAAAGTAAATGTAAAAGCCATACTCTAAACAACAACGTAAGGATAAATGTGGGGACACCAAAGAGTACTCATGGGAGGGAGTGGAAATACCCCCCCCCCAACATCGTCTCTTGCTTTACCCTCCTCAACGTTCACATTGTGTGTTTTCCTTCTCCCCTTCCCAACCCTTCCAGTCAGATGTATTCCTCCTCATCCACCCCAAACGAAGCCTTTTTAACTTTATCGTGTGTCTTTTGCAGTGAATGCATATGTATTGAAAGTTTGTGAAGTAAATCGCATATAGGTAGAAAAAAATACATGTTAATTTTTCAGGTTTTTCTGCCACCCAGGGATTAACCCCATATATGCTGAAACATCCTTCCTATTCCTAGATAGCCCCATTGTGCTGATCTTGTTCATGTGCAAAGTGGGGCCATCTTGGGAATTGGATACGATATGGTAGGTGATACATAGACTGTATGGCAGTTGTATTGGTGTGTGTGTGTGCATGCTCATCCCTTCTGATTCCTTGACTGATTTCCCCCTGAATCTTAACCCCTCTCTCTGGGCAGTGCAGGTTTAAATCATCAAATGTCTTTCATATTTCAAAGCAGAAATGCTGCTGCAGGGTATATTTGCTATCCAAACATGCACTGGGATCAGTTTCAGGACTTCAAATAAATGACCCAAAACATCTAGGATGCAAGTTGATTTGGGTGTCGTCCAAAGCAGTTTGCTCAACTGCAGTAATCTTTTCTATACAGTAACATTAAAGAAAGATGCAAGGGACGGGGTCCACAAATCTAAAGTTGCCAGCCATTATTTGTGCTCACTACTGACCCTTCCCCAAGTCTTCCATTTGTGCCAGACGATCTGTTGGGAAAGAAATGCTCATGTCACACTGGAGCTGAACAGGCAGACGTACAGTGTGTACCTCAGAAATAGTAAAGGTGCAGAAAAGTGCAACCCAAATGACAGAGTGGCTAGAGATCCCTTCCCTCTGAGAAGGTTAAAGTTTTGTGGCTTTTCAGTGCAATTTTAAGAGAAGCTACTCTTTTAAAGCCCACTGAATTCAGTGGATTTAGAAGGCCGTAACTGTAAGTGGTGGCTCAAGTGGTTAAGACGCTGAACTGCAGGCTGTGGAAGGTCAGTAGTTCGAGACCCGAGTGCCGCATGACGGAGTGAGCTCCCGTCTCTAGTTCCAGCTCCTGCCAACCTAGCAGTTCGAAAGCAAGAAATTGCAAGTAGATAAATAGGTAACACTTCGGTGGGAAGGTAACAGCGTTCCGTGCGCCTTGTCATGCGGGCCACATGACCACGGAAACGTCTTCGGACAGCGCTGGCTCTTTGGCTTTGAAACGGAGATGAGCACCGCAACCCTAGAGTCGGATTCGACTGGCTTTCTAGCAAGGGAACCTTTACCTTCACCTTTAACTCTTATTAAGATTGCACTTTAAGTTAGGAGGGAGGCAAACAGGGACAAGATAGAAGAGAGTAAGAGCGTTTTATCAAGTCGTAACTACGTCAGGGCAACCCCATCCATGGGGCAGTTAAGGCAAAAGAGGAGCAGAGGTGGTTTACCATTGCCTTCCTTTGCTTAGCAACCCCAGTCTTCCTTGGTGGTCTCCCATCCAAGTACTGATGGTAGTCAGCCTTGCTTAGCTCCTAAATTCTCAGAAGCGCAAGCTAATCTGGGCTGTTTGGGCTGCTGGACAATATAAAGGTTTATAACATTCAGTAGTTGTATGGAGAGGTATGAGGGAAATGAGGGGAAATACTAGAAGTTGTGGTTACTTAACGCAACTGATCAACAGTAAGTTCAGAACAGGAAAAATTATTTTTTACACAAAAATGTAGAGTTCAGTGATGGCTGGTACCTTTGGCTTTTAAAATAAGGTTTGACAGATGCACTATTGTGTCTGTCACAGCTAATTTCCCAACTGGTATAGTCCCTTTCTGTATATGATGTGGCAATGTCAAACCCAGTAAAAGTTTTTCTGGATTCATACTAGACAGTACTACGCTTTTTATCTGATGACACTAGATTTTGTTGATAGCTTATCTCCCTACAAGTAAGGCTTTGATTTTTAATATTAGGAAGAGATGAAATAGGTGTGTATTATGGGCAAATGCAGTCCTAAATAATAACTTAGAAGATGTAACTGTATTTTGATATTCTTCTTAGGGTATGAGCATTATAGAGCAGCTTGATCCTGTGTCCTTTAGCAATTACTTGAAGAAATACCATAATACAATATGTGGAAGACATCCCATTGGCGTTTTACTAAATGTAAGTGCTGTTGAATGAATTTCTAATGCAGTAGTTCCCCGACCCTAGCGCATCCTACCCTCTCTTGTGCAAAATTCTTCTGAGGTCTATACAGGCAGATGGGACCTGTGCGAAGGGTATGCTGCACAGTCTGTGGGCCTGCCAGTGAATTAATTAGTTGGGATTATTCCTGACAATTGGTGCAATATTACATGTTAGGATAGGAGGGGAGGCACTGCTTCCTTTGCTAGTGCAAGGGCCGGGAAATTTCCATTGGAGGATGGGCAGGTGGAAAAAGATGGCCAACCCTTTCCCTCGTTCTCTTTTGCAAATGCACCAGCCATCTCAAGTTGTGCTAGAAGCTTCTCCCCACCACCACCACCACCACCACTATTCTGAACTGGGCTTCAGAAGCCTACCTGGCAAGTGGGGGGGGGTGTGTTTTGAGGGTGTTCATAGGAAGAGAATTGGAGGCTCCAGGAGTGATTAGCTGCCCGTTGTCCTTTTTAATGCTGCCTGTGCATCTTCTATTATGTCAATAAATGTCAAATTGAGGAAGTACATTCGTGCAGGAAATCTAGTTTGGTTTTTGTGTTAAATTTTTTTAATCAAAAACATAAGGATTTTAGAGCAATATAGAAGATGGTTTAAAATTTTTGTATGAACTGTACAAACTTAAGCAAGTGTCCGTTTATTTTGCTTAGTTTGCATGGTTCTGTATTTGATTGTCATGTTCAGTCAGCTGTGCAGGGCACTGATGCTCTGTCCCATGACTACCAGATATCCTGCTAGTGTTGTCTTTCTCTTTCTTCCTGCCCCCAAAGTTCAGACTCTCCACCGTAGCTCTTAACCTTCATAGCCATGACGAGCCAACGTGAGCTCTTGTGGCGGCTGCATGCTTGTGCAGAGTTATGGAATGCATCGCACAGCCCTGTCTGTTACCCCCTTCCAAATTATTTTGGAACGTAACATTGATTTTGGACTCCTGCCTGTGGTTGGCTGTGCAAGAGGAGGTTTCTACAATAAAAGCATTGCTTCATGGAAACCTTTTTGTCTGCTCCTTTGAGCCAGGGGGCTGGCCCCCTAGCAATCTCTGCCTGTAGATCTGCAGTAGAAAAGAGCAAGAGTCCAGTAGCTCTTTAAAGGACTAACAAAATATGTGGCATGGTATGAGCTTTCATAAATCACTGCTCACTTCTTCAGATAGATCTGCAGTTCGTTTCAGTTGTTGTTGTTCAGTCGCACAGTCGAGTCCGACTCTTCGCGACCCCATGGACCAGATCACGCCAGGCCTTCATTTCAGTAGAGGTGTATATTGCTCAGGTTGTACTGCTCTTCACAACTAGTCATCTGCTTTCCTCCTACCTCCCATTTATTCATTTATTATTTTTAGATCCCGTTTTTCTTCTATCATGAGGGCTCAAGCAGGCTGAATTCTGGAAGGTTTCCCTAGCAGGCACTATCCATGCACATACCAGCTTATCTTTAGCAAGGCTGCTGTATCATGTACCTTCCAACCATACCCTGTTTCAGGGACTGTGGTCACTGGGGAGCAATGTTTTACTACAGGGATAGCTAAAAGGCTTTACTGGGACATAGGCAGTTCCTCTGACTAAAGAGAACTTAGTATAGGATTTCCTATGAAGGAAGGTGCATTTAAAGACACTCAGGGTAGAAAGAAAAAATGTTCTGAATTAAAATGTTTGTTTGTTTTTAAGTACCCAAGGGTACACTTTTATTGTTTTCCATTATACACTACAAACATATATAGAAACCAACAACATAAAACTACCACTAACAAACATAAAACATATAACAGGAGGCATATTCCATCTTCTATCCTTCAATTATCTAATTATTACATTTCAGATCTCATTATCTATTTTGCTAGCTTATCTTTTCTGCAATGAAAATGTTTGTTAAGAGTAGATGATGCAGTGGCACTATAAAACACCTTGTAAAACTGAACTTTTCACTTTTTCTGTCTAGGCTATCACAGAGCTCCAGAAGAACGGAATGAACATGAGCTTCTCGTTTTTGAATTATGCCCAGTCAAGCCAGTGCCGAAACTGGCAAGACAGCTCAGTGAGTTATGCAGCAGGAGCACTAATGGTCCACTGAACCTCTGACTACTCAGGGATGACACCTGCACACTATGGGGTCCCAGCCTTGCCCTTACAAAGATGCAGTTCCTGGTCTTTGGGTATACTGAAACCTCAAACTAATAGAACTCTTCTTTTTCTAGTAGGTGTAGTCCTTCCTTAGTTACAACTCATTTTAAAATGCTTTCTTGTTTAGGACAAGGGAAGGAAGGCTGGTGTCAAAATGTTGTGACTTCTAAAAACCAGTGGCTATAAAGGTATGGTGCCAGACGGTCCTTACAAATACGACATGTAAAGCATTTACCACATCCCAGATTTGCACTCTGCAGACCTGTGCACATGTACTCTGCTTTCAGAATAGTTTTGCAAGTTGTAAACAGAGAAGGTTGGAAGCTTTTTAATAAAAAAAATGCATTTATAAAAGATCCTGTAATAGAATATAATAAAATCCCAGTATAGTCAATTACTACCCGTGTTGTACAACAGATATCTTCTATTTTAGTTGCTAATAAAGGGCTGCACAAACCAAAATGGTGTGGTTTTAGGTTGTTTTCCATTATTCTCTCTTCCCTTCCTTTCATGTGGAGCTCCATGCTTCTGAGCGCAGCGTGGCTTAAATAAGCCCCCGAAGCCCTCCCATGCCTTCACTTCAAGAGTCTCAGCATCCACTTCTTTCTATGTTCCTAGCATACAGCCTGTCCCCCAGCAGGAGTAGCCCAAGAACACAACTCGAAGAACAGCATCATGTGTGGAGGCAGCTGGTGGATGAATATCATATAGGAGCCACTCTGCATACTTTTCTCTATGCTCACAGGCTGCAAGGTTGCAGCCTAAACTGTGTAAACTCTTGCTTTGCAGCAAGTCAGCATATAAGGTAGGCTATACCAGAAACGGTCAAAACATCATCACAGAACATGAACATGCTGGAGGTTTGGGCACACAGATTAAGTCAAATGCTTAAAGTCTGTGCATTAAGTGTTGTCACAGTTTGTTCAGATACTGATTTTTTGTTGTCGTGTATACAGTATAAATTTGAAAACTTCAAGAATATTTTAGCATCTTCTAATGTAACACTGGGGTACTTTATGCTGTTACAGTTCAAAAACATTTTTCTGGTTTCAAATAAAAATAAACATCCATATTGTATCCAGTTGGGACAGTTTACTTGCTCATTATGATAAAAAATATTTCTTGGAATCGTTTTTTTAAAGTCTGTGTTATGTGGACTTCTTTCCAAGCAAATTTACTTCTTAATAAATGAAAATTTTGGGAGTGTTTTTTGTTGCCAGGTATAATGGTAGCAGCCAATATTTAGTTAAATAGTTGGCTGTAGTTTCACCTTTTGCTGAAAAATGCCTTCTACTGGACCCGTATTTTTCTAACTAAATGTTCACTCCAAGAAAAGGCTTATGAGCAACTTGAAAGATGTTACTAAATAGCTGCTCTTTCAATAGTCACATCTGCCGTTTCTCTGGTACACTGGTAATCGGTCCTGCCTTATTGTTACGGTACTTTCTGCCTCAGAGCATGAGCTCAGACATCTTCTGTTATGTTGCCATTTAAAATCTCTGCTCAGCATTTGCATCTCCATCACTTCCTTATTTATTTATTTTTTGCCAAGGGGACCAACATGTCTGGTTGAACTACTCTGTGGTAGTAGGTTTAATTGCTGCCCCTCCCCTTTCTGCTTTTAATACACATGGACTGAACAAGGGCTTTAATGTCACAGAGATCAGACTAGCCACACTGAAAATAAGTGAAGTTTAATAAGAAAATAAAAAGAGCACACAGCATAAGTAAACACTGACTGAGCAAGGATAAAAAGAAATGAGGGAAGAAATGCATATTTTAAACCCTAACTCTGTACATATCTCTACAGATGGCAATGAGAGATAGGCAATATGTTTTTTTTAAGTTAGAAGCAATTAAAAATCACCCTTTACCTTAGTTTCAGCATCTAGGGGTCATCCCCTGGTACATTTAGTACCATGGGCTCATGGCCACTTCTTGATATTACAATGGAGTCCTCCTTCGGGAGGTCAAAATGGCCATAAAAGCTTAAGAGAGTTTAATTAATATGTTGTTGTTTTTGGCAATCAAGTCACAGCTGATGTATGGCAACCCCATAGGGTTTTCAAGGCAAGAGACATTCAGAGGTGGTTTGCCACTGTCTGCTTCCGTGCTGCGACCCCGGTATTCCTTGGTGGTATTGCTTGGTGGTCACCCAACCAAATAGTAGCCAGGGCCAACCCTGCTTAGCTTTCGAGATTTGACAGGATCAGGCTAGCCTGGGCTATTTAGGTGAGGGTTCATGAATATGCTCACAGGTTTTATCTCTCCTTGCCTCCCCCTTTGCAGATCCCATTTTCCTGTCTGTAGGAAAGTGTTCTTTACACTTTTCTCCTGCAGCTCTATAGCCAGGGTGTAGAGCACTGGCTGCCTGTTGTCCTTTTCCTGGCTAGTGTCATTTCTGTAGCACTGAATGGCTCTGCACTTGGGAGTGGAATCATGCCCATTTGTGCTTCTCTTCTCCCACTCCGCTGACCAGCATAAGATACTTTTATAAACTCTGAGCCTATATAGAATGCAGACCCCATTATCCTTTGGAATGGCACACTTTGGCACAAACCCTGGGTGTAAGGCATTTTGCCACAAATCTGAAGCCATGTTATTTAAGCCAGGTAGCTCTTTTCAGGGAAGAAAAATCTCTTTTTCTAATAATGCATTGTGTATGCTCCTCCACTTATTTGGCCTTTCTGTTCACCCATCATTATTAATGTATAAAAATGAACATATATTAATTCCAGTCTATTGTTTATATCCAAAACTAGGGATGGGTATGAACCTAAAAAGGGTGGTTTGGTTTGGGGTTTAGGGTGGCCCACAAAACCGAAAGGACCCTGCCGAAACCAAATTGGTCCTTTCAGTTCCCCCTTCCACTCCTGAGAAAAAGGGGGTGGGGACCACCCTGGAAGGGACTTACCTTTGCCCTGGCTGCTGGCTCACCAGGGCCAGGAGAAAAGCAGGGAATCCCCAGGGAAAGGACTGTGGCTGGAAGAAGGGAGGCGGGGATCACCTGGGAAGTGTTAAATAGTTGCCAGCAATTTAAACCTAATAGAAGCAGAAAAAACAACCTGGGATCACAGATTCTTTTACAGAAAATACAAACACTGTGATATGCTAACACATTTAGTAAAACATTTTACAATCAATATATAGATCATATATCACATTATAGAGAAGTACATCCTTATAATATTACAAAGAAAAGTCCATCTTCATGATGTTACTACGAGCACCCAGATGCATGCTAATTATCAGCCTCTTGTTACAATTCAGTGTTTATACTGGGAGCAAGCCAGTACTTAACCTCTTCTCTAAACAGATGCAAAAGCCTTCTGAATTTGGGTGGCAAAATGCTCAGGAGTATTTTACTTTCTTCAAAATTATCCTAGAATAAACCACGGTTATTGAAATGAGAAACAACACAAGGCTGAATGGCACTGAATAATTTTTAACATCATTAAATATTATGAAGAATTTACCTCTTAATGCCCACTTAAGGGGGAAAGGAAGACCTTTCCCTTCAAGGGGGGAGTAAAACCAAGTGTTAAATGGATTGCAGCCATTTAAATCTAATAGCCCAGTCTGCCTTCCCCGAATATCTCCGAACCGGCCCAAATTTGTGCCGAATTTTGGTTTGTGAATTGGTTCGTACCCATCCTTGTCCAAAACCTCTTGTCTTAGGTTCTCTTGTATTCCAGTAAGAGAGAAAGTGAGATTATATCCACATAAAATCTTCTGGAGAGCAAACTTTTCCTCTCACAACCATTTTGACGCTATAATTTTAGACATTGCACAGTTCCCTTTCTGTTCAGATACTGACTGAATTCATATGTCCTTCCAAAAGCTAGGACTACACTGGTTGAGGCAAACATCCCAACTAAAAACCTGCATTCCTTTTTTATCTCTAGCTTAAGTGCACAAAACTGCTAATGGGTCCATGGAAATTCAGTACCTTCTGCTTAATTGAGTAACGGAAATGATTCTTCTAATGTTTTCACAAGTCCATCAAATATTTAAAAAATAGCATTCCCAGCATTCTCTCACATTTTCAGCAAACATTTTCTTTAAGCCAGAATTGAATAGCCACCAATTTCACAAAATTTTTATCCTGATTTTTGAAACCTACCCTCCTTATTCCCTCTGTCCTTAATTCACTAGAAACTGTTTCTTATTATCCCTTTTGTCATCTTGCTTGTAATTATGCTTTAGACTGTCAGTGTATTGTTTAAGAACATAAGAGACGCCAATGTTGGATCAGGCCAAAGGCCCATCCGGTCCAACACTCTGTGTCACACAGTGGCCAGAAATACCAGTGCCATCAGGAGGTCCACCAGTGGGGCCAGGACATTAGAAGCCCTCCCACTGTTGACCCCCCCAAGCATCAAGAAGTCAGAGCATCACTTGCCCCAGAGCCCCTATCTATACCTTGTGGCTAATAGCCACTGATGGACCTCTGCTCCATATGCTTATCTAATTCCCTTTTGAAGCCGTCCATGCTTGTAGCCATCACCACTTCCTGTGGCAGTGAATTCCATATGTTAATCACTCTTTGGGTGAAGAAGTACTTAATTTTATCCGTTCTAACCCAACCACTCAGCAATTTCATTGAGTGCCCACGAGTTCTTGTATTGTGAGAAAGGGAGAAAAGTACCTCTTTCTCTACCTGCTCTATCCCATGCATAATCTTATAAACCTCAATCATGTCTCCCCTCAGTCATTGTTTCTCCAAGCTAAAGAGCCCTAAGCGCTTTAACCTTTCCTCATAGGGAAAGTGTTCCAACCCTTTTATCATTCTAGTTGCCCTTTTCTGCACTTTTTCCAAAGCTATAATATCCTTTTTAAGGTGTGGTGACCAGAACTGCACACAGTATTCCAAATGAGGTCACAACATTGATTTATATAGGGGCATTATGATATTGGCTGATCTGTTTTCAATACCCTTCCTAATAATCCCCAGCATAGCATTGGCCTTTTTTATTGCAGTCACACACTGTCTCGACATTTTCAGTGAGTTATCTACTACAACTCCAAGATCTCTCTCTTGATCAGTCTCTGCCAGTTCAGACCCCATCAATGTGTATTTAT
>NW_015164211.1:425282-425401 GCF_001447785.1 Gekko japonicus
TAGTTAAAATCACCTATTACGACACAGTGTTTTTGTGTAGCTGCTATCTTAAATTCATTCATCATTTTATAATCCTCCTCTATCTTTTGATCTGGTGGGCGATAACAAACTCCCAGTGT
>NW_015164211.1:425782-427301 GCF_001447785.1 Gekko japonicus
CTAGCCATGGCCTCTGTGGACAATTTCAATCCACCTCCCTGTAGAAAAGCAACAGGTACCCCCTCATCTCTCAGATGAGCCAACCCGAACCAGAGACTTTTCATCTCCTGTCGGCTTTCCCCCAATATTCAGTTTAAAAACTGCTCTGCCACCTTTTTGATTTTAAGCGCCAGCAGCCTGGTTCCTTCTCGGGACAAGTGGAGACCGTCTCGCCTGTACAGCTCCCTCTTGTTCCAAAAAGCATCCCAGTGCCTAACAAACTTGAAACCTTCCCCCCCTACACTATCGTCTCATCCACGCATTGAGACTCCTGATCTGTGCCTGTCTCTCCAGCCCTGCGCGTGGAACAGGTAGCACTTCTGAGAAAGCTACCTTGGAGGTCCTGGACCTAAGTTTCCTGCCCAGCAGCCTAAATTTCTCCTCCAGGACCTCACGACTGCATTTCCCCACATCGTTGTTGCTGACATGCACCACGACCACTGTCTCCTCCCCAGCACTATCTACCAGCCTATCTAAAACATGCGTAATGTCCGCTACCTTCACACCAGGCAGGCAAGTCACCATACCGTCAGTACGCGGGTTCGCCACCCAGCTGTCTACCTGCCTAAGGATCGAATCACCAACTACCAAGAGCCCCCCTCCCACCCTGCCCAGGGATGCTTCCTTGGTGCGAAAGGATACCCGCTTACCAGCTGGGGAAGAGGTCCCTTCTGAGGGCACACCCCTCTAGCAGCTCTGTCTCCTGCTCCTGCTCAGAGCTCAGCTGGGTTTGTTGTTCTGAAGTATATGAGACCACTTCAGTACTATTATTATCTTCCAAGAAGGTTGCATACCATCCACATTTGGGTTGCGGTGGGGACTAATTTGCATGTTGTGTCCTGGGCCCTCCAGCTTCAGAGGGAGTTACAGCATCAGTTACCCACAAGTTCAAGGCACAGAATATGAATTTTGCTTTTATGTGCAACTTATTTTTGAATATTAACACGGATTGTGTTAGAGTACAAGTATGGTTGGATTCAGTAATTTGATTGTCACATGCCATTCCGCTTAAAGTAATGTGGGACTAGTTAAAACATTTGATTTGATTTTTGAAGTCCTCAGCCAAAAACATCCTTAATTTTTTTTTGGCATACATCAATTATTATCTTCATGTGTACTGAAGAGAATTTAAGAGGTTTAGAAAAGTTCACTTAAATTTAGCTGCATGCTTTGTTTTACTCTTACACCTATAAATAGCTCTTGCATTGCAGGTTTGCTCATGTCCTGGATGCATAATGATTACTTTGTCTGGCTTGTTCTTAGATGATTGTGCTCGGAAAATGTTTTGCTAAGGGGACATACTAAAGCAAAGAAATTTGCTGTCTCTAGGACTGAGGAATGTTGACATCATACACTGTGTTTCTTTTGCTTTCAGGTGTAATTCTTTTCAATCATAAGGTAGTAATATACATTATACTAAAAAAACCCTCCAGCCTGGTACCCCAAAGGCATGTAGCAGTGGTCTTTTATCTCTTATACT
>NW_015164211.1:427345-431467 GCF_001447785.1 Gekko japonicus
GTATCATGGAAACTTTCAAGCAGTATCAAAACACTTTTTGCAAGAAGGTAGCTTTTCATTAGATGTCATTTTTAAAAGGCCAAGAAGTCTACTTACTTATAAAAGTAGTTGGAGGGATCATTTTTGCAGTGAATGCAGTCTGATAGCTGGAAACACCAGGGACTAGTTCAGCCAATGCAGTATAGTTAAGAGCTAAGTAAGCACTATTACTAATGATAAAGCTGTTATAGTCCCCCAGATATCAATTGACCGGTATAGTTAAAAACTGTAACATGCCAAATGTGCAGGTTTGAAAAAGGAAGTACGTGGTGTTGTTTGTTTATGTTGTTTATACCCCACCGTTCTCCCCAGTGACAACCTAAAGTGGCTTACATTGTTCTCCTCTCTTCCATTTTATTGTTGGCGGGGAAGCGGTATGAATTCCTTTCAATTGTTTCCCCTTTTTTATTTACTGAAAAGTTTTTTCTTAAGCCAAAGTATAAGATAGCATTGGAATGGAAGGCAATCAGAAGATAAACATGAGGCCTAAGTTGCCCTGACCTGGATAGCCCAGGCAAGCCAGATCTCGTCACGTCTCGGAAGCTAAGCAGAGCCGACCGTGGCAAGTACTTGGAAGGGTGACCTCCAAGGAGTACTAGGGCCAAGAGTCAGAAGCAAGTAATATCAAGCCACCTCTCTGAAATGTCCTAGCCCCAGTAGGGGTCACCAGAGGTTACCATGACTTCCAGGCTCGCAAGCACACACACAAAATGTTATGGATCTCTGCTACTGCACAGGAAGAACTAGGTAAGTGGGCTACTGGTTTACTTCAGAGGCAGTTTCACACCCCCTAATCTAATATTGGAATAGCAACATACTTCTACACAAATCTAGACATTACATTTTTGTTGTTCTTTGTTGGTGTAAACGGCCTCATTATTCTTCATACTAGAAAGATAGTATATAAATTTTTATATACAAAATAAGCAAACATGGCTGCATGTGGGTTTAGAGAGAAGTCCAAATACTGGCTTGCTGTCATGAAATGCTTTGGTGTAAACCCACCTTTTAAAAAAAACCTCCCGGAGGAGCAGGAGAAGATGAGAGAGGCTGGGTGTGTTATCTCATGATTGTGGCAAAATCTTGTACCATCTTTAGATTAGCTGGTATAGAAGGGAGCTGCAGTAAAATGGTTCGGTGAAAGCTAATATAGGGTAACAGATGGTTGGAAACCTGAATGTGCTGAAGCTGTCCTAGGCCGTGAGTCATAATGACTAAATGGAGCCTCTGTGTTCAGAGGCAGGACTGTTCTGCCAGTGCTGGAGGGCAGTAAGAAGGGAGAGCCCTTGGCTTCTGAGCCCTGCTTATAGACCTTTCAAGGACATCTGCTTGACCACTGTGTGAAATGTGATCTGGCATAGATTTCTGTGGACTGCTGAGTATTTCTCCATTTGGGCCACCCTTTCCCAAGCTACATATAAAAAGCTTGAATCAGGGCACTGGCCTCCGAATAATTTATAATCCACTATTTATCTAAGCAATGGTATTTCCAGTAGTAATGTATGGCTGCAAGAGTTGGACTATAAGGAAGGCCGAGCGCCGAAGAATAGATGCTTTCCAATTATGGTGCTGGAGAAGACTCTTGAGAGTCCCTTGGACTGCAAGGAAATCAAATCAGTCAATCCTAAAAGGAATCAACCCTGACTGTTCCCTGGAAGGCCAGATACTGAAGCTGAAGCTCAAATACTTTGGCCACCAAATGAGAAGGGAGCACTCACTGGAGAAGACCCTGATGCTGGGAAAGATTGAAGGTCAAAGACGACGGGGACGGCAAAGGATAAGATGGTTAGACAGTGTTATCGATGCAACGAACATGAAATTAAACAAACGCCGGAGGACGACGGAAGACAGGAGGGCCTGGTGTGATGTGGTCCATGGGGTCGTGAAGAGTCGGACTCGACTGTGCAACTGAACAACAACAGATGAACTGATTGTGTGAGGAATGAGTGGGAAGATCCATTCAGATGAATAAACCTACAAATCAATGGCAGATGGGGTGGAGTTGTATAATGGCATATAAATTGGTACTTTATGAATGAATCATTAAGTGGGGTTTGTTCCATGCCGAGGTTTTAACAGAAACCCTTATATGGGGAACAGCATCAGACATTTTACTGATTTAACTCTGACATTAGGCTATGGCTATATGACTAAGCAATTGTCCAGTTTTCCAATTCTAGTATAATTTTACACTGTTCACAGGTTTCCATGTGGGTCATAGCTAATGTGAACTGAATGGCAGACAGATTGAGATGTGGTTTAGATCCTGCCTTAAGGTTGTGGATTAGATTGAATGGCCAGGCCTCTTAAAGTTTTGGCAGAAAATTATTGTTATCATGTTCACCTAAGCTTTGAATGCTAAAGGCTGAGAACTTATCTTACCAAGGAGTGCACAGCAGGGGGAGCTGTTGATGTTTGTGCTTGGAAGGGTAGTGCATTAACAATGGATCACCAAAACATTTTCCCGTAACATTCTGATACGGGAGAAAAAGTAGTTGCCCTCTCTACCTCCAACACATACTCTCTATTGCTACACATTTCTATAGTTTAGGCAGTGGCCATCTATCGGCTATCTTCACCTAGTCTCCAAACCATGGCTGGTAACAAGCTGCATAACTTTTATCACCAAAAAAGAACATTTCATTTTGCCAAGAAGTGAAACTGCTGAATTAGAATTCCACAAGAAATCTGACATCCTCTCCTAAGGACTAGGATTCTTCAGCCATTACAGATATTAAGCTGGCTGGCAAAACTAAGGAAATTGCATTATCACCTAACATTGCAAATGTTTCCTGATTACATTTGAATTTTACATAATTGACTAACCCGTATTGCATATGCTTTGACCCAGCTGTTTAGAAGTATTTTCTAAGGTCACACACAACTCCTGTTCATATAATAGTTTTCCTTTGGAGGTTGTGTCCCCTTTCTTATACTACAGAACCCTAATAGTCCCCTTCAAAAAAAGAAAGGAAAAAAAAGAACGCTTTTTCCCTTCCACTGTTCCTAGCACATTATGTGAGGTGTATTGTCACAGTAGTCGTATGTTATATTGGGTATATTGAAAACAGTGTGGCTGTGTTGAAAAAGGCAAATTCTGTTCTAGGAATTATTTGGGAAGGGACCGTAAAATAAAACTACCAGTATTGCTGAAATTAATATAAATCAGTGGTGCAGCCATCTTCAGAGTTCTTTGTATAGGCTGCTCTATTAAAAAGGGATTGTAAAGTCTAATTTCCAAAATTCAGCAGCACCACAAGTGGAAAGAAAGTGGAAAGCAATGCTTTGCTCACTTTAATACTGGGGAAGTTTGTGTAATGCTGAATTTCTTTTGTATTGCCAATAAAAGAATGTCTTTACACAGTGCATAATGAATGTAAAGAATTTACTGTAGCAATATATGGTGATTGCAACTAGTTAAAATGGTTTACATAGGCAAATTCATGAAGGATAGGTCTCATCAGTTGTTACCCATGATGACTAAATGAAGCTTCCATGTTCAGAGATAGTATTGTTCTGTTGATCAGTTGTTGAGGCCTATATCAGAGGATACCGACTGGTTTCTGTAAGAGATGGATGCTGGACTTTGGTGTCTAATTCAACAGATCTTTTTTGTTCCTTGCAGACTTGGAAATGTTAAACTGTGTAATTCCTACAGAGATTGAAAGAACTGTCCAACCTGTTCAGCTTCCACCTAATACTATCAAACATATTGATGAAAACAAAAAGTAAATGAATGACTATAGTATTGCCAGTAAAATCAGCTTAAAGCAAATACACAATTGGAACAAAAAGCAAGTTTGGGAAAAATAATTTTTTAGAATCCTATTCAAAAACAGCCAAGATCCCGAAACTGTTAACTGTTTCCACAGATTGTTTCCAATGCTCCCTCTAAGCTGTTAAGTCTTGTCAGCAAAAATTCTACTTTGTGAGCTACTGGCATTAAAGCTGTGAGCGAGCGATTTGGCTACCGCCTAAATTAGTTTGCTCTGGAGCCCTCCTTCCTGAGCTAAGACAAAAATCTGTGAGCTGGAGACTAAAAAACTCAGTTTAGAGGGAACACTGATTGTGGCCCCTGTAGGG
>NW_015164211.1:431479-463197 GCF_001447785.1 Gekko japonicus
AGGGAAAAAAACCAAAACAAAATCTTTAAACAAAGGGAATTTTTACATTATGTGGGAAAGCCCCAAGTGTTTTTCACAATTTTTCTCAGATCCAGATCAATAATTTACAGTATGAGGAACGAACTAAGACCTTGTGCAAGCTTTCAGACTCCTGAATTTATTGTAGATTGGATTCTAAGAAGGTTTCTTCAGGAGTAAGTCCTACAAAGTTCAATGGAGCTCCCATTTTGGTGTAGTAGTTAGGTGTCCGGACTCTAATCTGGGAGAACCGGGTTTGATTCACCACTCCTCCACTTGCAGCTGCTGGTGTAACCTTGGGCAAGCCATAGTTCTGACGAGATCTATCCTTGAAAGGGCAGTTCTTGAAAGAGCTCTCTCAGTCCCACCTTACCTCACAGGTATGTTGAGGGGAAGGGAAAGGAGTTTGTAAGCTGCTCTGAAACTCCAATCTCTTCTTCTAAATATGTATAGGGTTGTAAACCTTTTATTGAATTTTCTAACCTCTGATTCAGGAAGGTCCAGTAAAAGGCCTAGGGCTGCATATCCCACAAACATGTATTATGAGCAGCCTCTATCCCTTCCCCTACTGCTGTTGCTGAACACCATGCCCCTGAATGGTGGCAACTCTGAGCTGGAGCCAGCACAGTGGTGTAATAACTCTGATACTCGAGAGCCAGGGAGCTCCCAATGGAGCACATGCAGCGTGACATAAAGAGGGTTGGGCTATAACTGGTAAAAACAAACTCTGCATCCCAATGTGGGACCAGAAAGAAGGAAGGTGGCAATGGTATGAGGAAGGAAGGACAGAGAGGGTCCCAATGGCCAGAACATTTCCCTCCCCAAGACAACTTTCACAGTGGCACCACTCTCCCACTCCACGCTTCCCTTTGGTATCCTCTTGTCCTCTTTGTTCCATTAGGTGTGGGGGAACAACCTGCCCAAGGAGAATGGGGACAGCAACAAAAAGTTTTGAGGACGTGTTAGGAGGGTTGCGGGGAGGGAAATACTTCTGTTACAGATGTCCAGGGACTGGGTTTTCTGAGGTCTCTGCTGTAGGATTAGCCATGACAGAGGAAGGAGCAATTGCTTTGTAAGGGTGCCAAGGAAGAATGCTTTGCTCTCCTTCCAGGTGTGTGTGTGAGTGGGAGGATGGCAATGGCATCCTGGAATCCATCTTGCTCTGATTCCTCTTATGTTGAGCACATGGTTTCCTGGCTAGCAGGTACAGCTGATGACTCCTCCTATGAGGATTGGGGACCATTTAGTTTTTCTTTCTTTCTTTCCGGCCCTGCTTCTGTCCATGATATACCCAACACTAATTATTACTTTCTTGTTCAAGTATTGCCAGGTTGCTAGCATAACAAGCCCTAAGGATGGGGGGGGGGGTTTCCCCGTATACTTCTAATTCCAATAAAGGTTCATATTGGCTAATGTAACTGTTCCAAGTTGTGTTTCCCAGCTCTAATTATGGCTGCTTAAAATGAAATTGATGGCGATGCCCTCTAGTTGGCTGTATCATTATGGAAGCTTTCTGTGGACAGAAAGGAGGGGGGGGGGCTGATTCCCACCTCACAGTTGACCTCCAACTTCTTTCTCATTCTGTTCCTCCAGGAGCAACATTTTGGGCTGCAGCAGGAGCAGGGAACAAAGCAAGTTCTGTCTGAACTTTTGGATGGGATCCAAGACTCTATTTTACTTTTGCCCCTGCATTACACTTGTGTGGCTCTATAACTGATTTGTGTGTTTCCCTACTTCTCTACACTGCAAACTCTGTGTAGTGGCTACGAGGGCAAGTATCTTGAGCACAGGGCCTTCTTTCTCATTACATCACTGGCAAGTCTACTATTGGACAGAACAGAAAATTATTCAAATGATCCATGCTACCAGCACTTAGGTACAAGGCAAGATGTTTTATAGTACTTGCTTCACAACAACCCTGAGGTGATCTGGAAAAACAGAACGACAAACAGAGAACTGAGGCAGTGAGTGTGGCTTCTCTCAGGACCCTAATAGGGCTGCCAACTCTGGGTTGGGAAACACCTGTAGGTTTTGGGGGTGGAGCCTGAGGAGGGTAGGGATTGGGGAGGAGAGGGACTTCAATGGGGTGGCATGCCATAGAGCAGAGGTGTTGAGCTCATTTGTCACAAGGGACTGGATCTGACATAAATGTCACTTTGTCGGCCCAGGCCATAAATGTAATGCCAGGTACTGGAGACGTAAACTGTAGAAAGGACAGCAGTGGGTGGGTAAGCTCTGAATTGGTGCATCCTCACTGCAAGGCCTCATGGGCTGGGTGGGGGGTGCAAAAGAAAACCCATATGGACAGACTGGAGAGCCAGTGGTGCTGCAGTGGGCAGACGGAAGTTCCCATGCTGCTTGACTGCTGCAGACGAGGTTGTTCCGCCATGCTAAAACCACAATCAGAATGGCTCTGCCCATTCCCCCTCAAGCAGTCTCCTGTTCCCTCCCTTGCAGTAATCGCTCGCAGGCAGCGTAAGAGCCTTGGGCGGGCCGGTTCTGGCCCCCGGGCCTTATGATAGGGAGCGGTGGCGCAGGTGGTTAAACACCTGCTGTAATAACATCTACGAACTGCTGTATAGCAGTTCGATACCCACCGTGGCCAGATTGAGCACCTGGCCCTTTGTCCCAGCTCCCGCCAACCCAGCGGTTCGAAAGCACCCTTAACCAACTAAAGCGCAAGTAGATAAATCGGGAACCTACCTTAGAAGGTAGGGGGCACCCCCCCACACTCTGGGGGTCGTTGGAGGGCCGGTCTCGGTGGACGGCGAATGGCGGCGGCAGCAGCGAGCGGAAAAATGGCGTCCGGGACACATCAGTGGCGAATCTGACGGCGGCGGAGAAGGCGGAGCCAGGACGACGTGCGAGCGTGGCGGCGCAGGCGGGCGGAGCCGTAAAGGACAGAGCCAGGACCGTGCCAAGCATGCCTCATACCAGAGGGGCCTACCGATCCGCCACGAAAAGAGGACCGCCAGAAAAAGAGAGGAGCCAGAAGCCGCAGCTGAAAAAGACGACGGAAAAAAGCTGACCCGAGGAAGAACAACCCCCCTCCACGGGGTGCTGGTAGGGATGTCCCCACCCCTGATGAATTGTGGCCTTAGATAGGGATAATGGATAACTGTATAGCCGCTCAGAGACCCCTTCGGGGATTAGAGCGGGATAGTAAGACGAAAGTAATAAATAATAAATAATAAATGTTTGACACCTCTGTCATAGAGTCTACCTTCCAAAGCAGTCATTTTCTCCAGGGGAACTGATCTATGTAATCTGGAGATCAACTGTAATCCCAGGAGATCTCCAGCTACCACCCGCGGGTTGGCGTCCCTAGGACCCTAGTGAGGCCACAGCTGTGACTGTATCATCCTCATGTCTTTTAACGTGTTAGCAAGGCCCACACAAGTTCACGTTTTGACTGCTTTCGATATTTTCCATAGTAAATCTTAGTAGTCCAAGAGTTTTGTGCGCATGAAAACTTACTTTCACCCACTAGATGGTTTTAGAAAATATAACAGTGTTATTTACACTGCTCTAATTACTAACATTTCCCACTTTGCCAGCTTTACAAACTCCCCTGGCCTCATTTGTATAATGTAGATCGCTGCAGTTGGCTGTCAGATTAGGCTGACAAAAACCCTTCTAGACAAACAGCATGAGATAGAGTTGCCAGTTCATTGTTTTATGGGGGGTTCTAAAAAAAAAACCCTTAGATCCTGAGATGTGATAGTTAGGAGAAATTCAGCATCACTCTTAAATCATGCTTTCCTTAACTTCAAAGGAATAATTTGCAACATGATTTCAGGCAGGGGTGGTTTTGTAGAAAAAGAGCTAGGGGAACTCATTAGCATATGCCACACCCCTGACATCACCGGAAGTGTGTCATAAGGCCACACACCCCGCCCCCAATGGTCCCGGCTGCCGCCACCGGCCTTGCAGCTCCACTGCCGAGTCCCATCAGGGGCCCGGCAGTGGACCTGCAAGGCCGGCGGGAGTGCAAGGAAGCCCCGCAAAGGCCCTCCCTGGCCCCAGACAGGCAGGGGTGGGGAGAGGCAGGGAGGAAGCAACTTACCCTCCCTCTTCTCCTGCCTCCTCCTGGCTGAATGAGGGCCAGAAGCGGGGCGGCCGGAAGCAGGGGGCGGGGCTTCATCATGTGCCCCGCCCCCCGTACCTCACCCGGGGGAACTGCAATCCTCTGCGATTCCACCCAAAATGACCTCTGATTTCAGGTTGCTCTGTAAACCTGCCGTTCCCCCCATTTTGTTTAGCTGGTTTCTCAATCTAATTCACTACTATTCTTATTGTGCACTCTGGGTGGATGGGTGACACCAAGAAAGACTGCTTCATAAGCCCCACTGAAAGGAATGAAAGTTTCACAAGAAGGACTGCAGCACATTCTTTCTGCAGCTCCTGTTCATTTCAACCGGCTTTAGACATGCTCTCAGAGGATCAGATTGACAGTCTTTTCCTATTCATTACATAGAAGTTTCCCACATGTTCATAAGATGTAGACTTTTAGCTTTGATTTATGGCTTCAGTATTGGCTCCCTTAGGTTTTGGGGGATTTAGCAGCAGAAACCTTTCTTTTCTATACTGAATACTTAGGTCAGTCAATCAATCAATCAGTTTATTACGGTCAAAGACCCATCAAACAGCATACAGAATCAAAGACAGTCTCCAGATTGTCGTAAGGCATTGATACTTAGGTCAGACCAGCAACCTGTTCTAATCCCAAAAAAACCCCTCCAAACCAAGAATGTTCTACAAATCTCATAAATTTTAAGTGGCTTCTAACCGTCTGGAGGTTGGTAGCCCACCCATGTGTTTTAACAAGGGAGGTCTCTGTATGAGAGGCTGCATAAAACTCCACTTCCTTGTGTTTCTTTTAATTATTTTTACAGTGTATTGGGGGGGCGGGGAATACAACCTCTCCTTTCCACTATTAAATAAGCATTGTGATCCAGATAAGTTCTTAAGTAAAATACATATAAATGGAGCTGGAGAATAACAAGAGGAAGGAGAACTGGGGCAATTATAATTCAAAGTCAAAGTTGTGAATTGCTGACAATGGAAGATATGGAGGAGAGACAATGAAAACACAGCTGGAGACAAAGCTCCATGGTTTATAACAAAGAGCAGCAGTTCTGCCTTTCTGGCCTAGTATTTCCTTTTATGAGTTTGTTTTGCCCGTGCTGTGAATAGGAGCCAAAACTATGTAAAGGTTCCTGGGTCACATTTGCTTGACATCTCAGAGCATTTCCATGACTCAAATATCCTCTGCCCTCTGAACAAAGTGATGATGGCTGGGTCAAATCTTGCATTATGTCCATCTTATTCTGAAGGCAGGACACATTCCCAGTAAGTGTCAGAAGTTGAGAGAATGATGGTTAAAGCTGATAAGGCGGCGGGGCGGGGGAGTGGAGGAAGGACCCCAGGTCTGCTCTGGGATGTCTATATTTGCACGTATTCAAGCCATGGACAACAAACAAATAGCACATTGCAAACTGTGATTAAACTGTAACAGCGATGCATGCAACCCAAGTGAGTTAGATTCAGATGGAGCTTATGCATGTGAAGTGCCATCAAGTTGCAACCAATTTACAGAGAAGCCAAGGTGGTTTGCCATTGCCTTCCTCTGCTAATCTTCTTTGGTGGTCTCCCTTCCAAGTACTGACTCTGCTTAGCTTCTAAGATTTGACAAGATTGAGCTATACCCAGAGGTCATTTTGGGGGGGGAACGCGGGGGAACGCAGTTCCCCTGGGTGAGGTGCGAGGGGGGCGGGGCACATGACGAAGCCCCACCCCCTGCTTCCGGCCGCCCCGCTTCCAGCCCTCATTCAGCCAGGAGGAGGCAGGAGAAGAGGGAGGGTAAGTTGCTTCCTCCCCGCCTCTCCCCACCCTTGCCTGCCTGGGGCCAGGGAGGGCCTTGGCGGGGCTTCCTCGCACTCTCGCTGGCCTTGCAGGTCCACCGCTGGGCCCCTGATGTCAGGGTGTGTGGCATATGCTAATGAGTTCCCCTAGCTCTTTTTCTACGAAATGACCCCTGGCTATACCATACCTTTCCTCCCATCAGATGGAGCTTACCCATCTGAATGAATATGAATGATTTTGTGCCCAGTTAATATGCTCTAACGTGTGTTATAATGTACTATTGAGGAGTTAAATACTTTCAGTGCTAAATCCTAACTTTAAATACATGCTGATGGGTTTTGAACTATCTGAGACCATAACTGAAAGAGATCTTGGGGTCACAGTGGACGTACGTTTTATATGCTGTCAAGTTGCTTCTGACTTATGGTAACCCTATGTATTAATGATCTCCAAAACATTCTATTGTTATCGTGCAGCCTAATTTGGAAAACTGTGGACAGTTCTAGTCGCTGTATCTCAAACAGGATATTGTAGAGCTGGAAAAAGTACATAAGGGGGTAAATTAAATGATCAGAGGGTTGGCGCACCTTTCTTGTAAGAAAAGGCAGAAGAGGCTGGTACTTGTTAATTGAGAAAAAAAGACATGGGATGGAGGAAGTGGATACAGGGAGTCACCCCCCCATAATACTAGAACCCAGGGCCACCCAATGAAGTTGATGGGTAATAGGTACAGGACAGACAAAAGGAAATATTCCTTTACTGAATGAGTAATTACATTCTGGAATTCACTACCAGTGGATGTAGTCATGTCCATTAACATAGATGGCTTTAAAAGTGAGTTAGACCGATTTATGGAAGATGATCCATCATTGGCTACTAGCAATGATGAATAAAGGGAACCTACATATTCAGAGGCAGTAAACCTCTGAAACCCAGTGCTAGGAGGCAACATCAGGAGAAGGCCTTTGCCTCTGTGCTCTTTTGGTTGTAACCTCTAGAGCAACTGGTTTGCTTCTGTGTGAAACAAGATGCTGGACTAGATGGACCACTGATCTGACCCAGCAGGACTCTTTTTATGTTCTTATCAAGTGAATACCCTCAAAATACTGTTAGTTCTATTCTGACTATATTCTGTTCAAATATTTTTTTCTTTATTACAAAATCTCTGTGTTTTATTTTTAGTTTTTAATTGTTCCTAACTTCACAGAATCATAGAGTTGGAAGGGACCTCCAGGGTCATCTAGTCCAACCCCTTACAAAATGCAGGAAACTCACAAATACCGCCCCACTACAGCCCCAGTGACTGCTGTTCCACGCCCAGAAGATGACAAAAAAAAAAATCCTCCAGGATCTCCAGCCAAACTGGCCTGGAGAAAAATTGCTTCCTGACCCCTGGAGTAGTCACTCTCTCTCAGTCTAACCTGCCTCACAGGATTTTTGAGCCAGCATGGTGTAGTGGTTAAGATGGCAGACTCTAATCTAGAGAAGAAGAAGAAGAAGAAGAAGAAAGAAGAAGAAAGAAGAAGAAGAAGGAAGAAGGAAGAAGAAGAAGAGGAGGAGGAGGAGGAGGAGATTGGATTTATATCCCGCCCTTCACTTGGTCTCAGAGCGGCTTACAAACTCCTTTCCCTTCCCCTCCCCACAACAGACACCCTGTGAGGTGGGTGGGGCTGAGAGAACTCTGACACAAACTGCTCTTTTTCAAAGACAGCTGTGCCAGAGCTTGTGACTGACCCAAGGTCACATCAGCAGGTGCAAGTGGAGGAGTGGGGAATCAAACCCGGTTCTCCCAGATTAGAGTCCACACACTTAACCACTATACCAAACTGGCTCTCTCAAACTGCGTTTGATTCTCCACTCCTCCACATGAAGCCTTCTGGGTTGCCTCAGGCCAGTCACAGTTCTCTCAGAACTCTCTCAGCCCCACCTACCTCACAAGGTGCCTGTTGTGGGAAGAAGAAGGGAATGTGATTGCAAGCCACTTTGACCAGGGATGGGAGAGAGATTAAGATAGGTTGACAGAATGGAGAAAGAGTGAAAGGCAGAGAAGAAGGGAGAGAGGGGAGGTAATGCCCCCTCCCTGCAAATTTCTTGCGGGCAGTGTTCCCTCTAAGCTGAGTTAGTGTGAGCTAGCTCACAGGTTTTTAGCCTCCGGCTTACACATTTTTGTCTTCGCTCAGGAAGGATGGTTCCAGAGCAAACTAATTTATGCAGTAGCCAAATCGTTCCCTCACAGCTTTAATGCCAGTAGCTCACAAAGTAGAATTTTTGCTCACAAGATTCCACAGCTTAGAGGCAGCATTGCTTGCAGGTCCCCGTTTTTGAAGACCTATTCTCATAAAGACAGTATTTGATATGGGTCTGCCTGCCAATACCTCCTTGGATGAGAAAGAGATGGAGGACTCTGGCCCTAGCCCTCAGATGCTGCAGGAAGAACCACCAAACAAGGTGGAGACTCTATCAGGTGCAGATGAGGAATCTCAGGCTGAAGGCTCTCAGTCCTGCAGCCTAGGATACAAAAAGCTGTTTTTCAGAAACGGAAACAAAATGACTTTTTCCCAAAGCAAAGAGCCTATCTTGCCTTTCTTCCACCTCCTTGGTACTTAAAAAAGCCTAGGAGGTTCTGCCTTTACATCAGCAGGGAGTGCACATTCAGAAGGAGCTTTCTCTGTACTTAGGGAATTGGGGATTCTTGCCTTGAAGACCCCCCAGCCTTTTGTGATTGGCTCTGCCTCTATGGCAGCCATGTTGTGATGGTTCCCAGTACCCTTTCTCAAAATTTTGAAGTGCCCACACGCTCAACAAGGTTGGGGTCCCCTGCTGTAGGTGATAGTAGCCTCCAGTGACCACTATCTGAGCCATCTCTTGGATCCTCTTGCTTCCTTGGCAAGTGCAACCAGGACCACCTGTTGTGCTGTTGAGAGCACAAATGTTCGTTTTAGAGGATCTTGTACATTATTTATTACATCTCTCCTTATACGAGGATCCAAGAACTGGATTTCTGTCCAAGTCATTAACAGCCCTTTTCTGAGGCCTCAGATGTTGGTAAGATCTGTTTCTTGTTATCTGAGCAAGATTCATATGTCACCCACAAAACCTCTCTATTTGCTTTTGGAGCTTATAAAATTTGCAGTAAACATGTCCAGTCAATTGCTGTTTCTTGCAGATCTTCTGGTTTAACTATGCATGAAACCAATTAGTTATATATTTTTGCTCTCCACATTTTTATGTCCCATGTCTCTAAATTTTTGTCCATTTTTAATGCATCCAGTAACTTATTGTTAAGCTTTTTAAAAATAATGCATTGACCTGTGATTATAAAATAAACTTGAATTTAACCATCCTATGATGAATAAATACAGTTTTGGTGAACAAATGCAGTGCTGTCCTGCAGTAGCAGATGTTATAATACAGGATGTAAGTAACTAAGTACATTTTAAACAAAGGCTCCTGCATCAGTGCTGCCTCTGCATTATATACCAGGCATAATTCAAGGTATGGATTATGACCTGTGAATTTTTTTACTTATATATCCCAGGCATAATTCAAGGTATGGATTATGACCTGTGAATTTTTTTACTTTGAAGCAGTGAGAAGTTCCAGAAGCACAGCTACTGAGTTTAGCTTCCTGGGGATGAAGAAGCATCAAAGGCTCATTGTATCTCTTCCGTGTTATTACATTTGTATCCCACTTTTGCCCAAAATTTGGTTCTGAAAACATCTCAGGAGAAGAAGAGAGAAGAGACTGGATTTCTACCCGCCCTTCACTATCCAGAGGAGTCTCAGAGTGGTTTACAATCCCTTTACTTCCCCACAACAGACACCCTGTGAGGTAGGTGAGGCTGAGAAAGCTCTCTCGAGAACTGCCCTTGAGAGAAAAGCTGTGAAAGAATTTATGACTGACCCAAGGTCACACCAGCAGCTGCATGTGGAGGAGTGGGGAATCAAACTCTGGTCTCCCAGATTAGAGTCTGCACTCTTAACTACTACACCAAACTGGTTCTACATCCAAAATCTAATACAAGAGACAAAGTTCAATACAAAATGTTGGGGGTGGGGATTTTCAACTGAGTGGGACTCAGACATGGTGGAGGGTTCATGGTTGCTTCCTGACCTCCCTCAATTTTTTTCTAAGTATACCAGCAGTGAACAATGGAAGTACTGAGTTTAGTTTCCTGGGGATGAAGAAGCATCAAGAGCCAGTTTGGTGTAGTGGTTAAGTGCGCAGACTCTAATCTGGGAGAACCGGGTTTGATTCCCCACTCCTCCACTTGCACCTGGCTGGATGACCTTGGGCAAGCCATAATCCAATCTCTTCTTCTTCTTCTTCTAAACAGAACTTCCTTCAGGAAGCAGCCAATCCAAGGGGAGGGGATGGAGTTCAGTGGCAAAGCACATGCTTAGCATGCAGAAGATCCCTGGTTCTAATCCCTGGCTTTTCCAATTGAAAGGATTTCAGGTAGCAGGGCTGAGAAGTCCTGTGGCTGAGACCCCCAGAGAGATCAGAAGAAACAATACTGAGTTAAATAGATCAGTGTTTTTTGGGTCACCCAGGCCCATAACAACCTGAGCTATACGAAGTTCCAACTGAGTTCATTGGGACCTAATCCCAAGCAAATGAGCATAAATTTGAAGCCTTCATCTGCCTCACGTTGTCTTCTGTTCCAGTCATATCTCTGACCATCATCCTGCCTGTGCTATGCTGGGAAAGTTCACATGTTCTTTTTTCAGGTGTTTCAACAGAGAATGCTGGGATTTAGAAGAGGGAGGGGAAATATTGTAAGTTGTTTTGTGTTCAGATGAGACTGTCCCCAATATGTATACATTTTATATTTGGCAGGACACAAAGACTTTTTGGATGTGGGCCTTGTTATCGTTTTTATCAATCTAAATAAATATATCAAAGCTGTGGAACATGTGTTTTCTCTTACTGCTAACAGACCACCAATGTCAAATCTCATTTTAAACACAAATATACGCAGGTAACTATAGAAAGAGACCTAAGGGAAAGTGTCTAGAGCAGGCTTGTCTAGCTCAGCCTCCCCACCCCACTCCTTGCATAGTACAAGTTGTCAAATCCTAGACAAATATTTCCCTTCCTCTCTTCCCTTCTTTCTTGTGTTACAAAGGAACTTCAGGAACAGAATAGAAAGGGAAATTACAAGTTATCACAACACTTGGAACAAAAACCTCCCCGGGACTCAACAGTGATACTGATTTCTTATCTCATTACACATGCTAACTCATTCAGTCCTTACCGTGTTTCCCTGAAAATAAGACACTGTCTTATATTTATTTTTTCTCAAGAAGACACACTAGGGCTTATACCACAAATGCATAGAAATCCTGCCAGGGCTTATTTTTGGGGTAGGTCTTATTTTCGGGGAAACAGGGTACATATATATTCTCAACAAGAAGGACTATACATCCTCTGTATTTTGGTGTATTTCTTTTTCAGAATAGTATATTAGAATACTGAATGTAATACAAGGAATATTGGAATGTTTTGCTGACATAACATTGCACCCACCTCAAAGAAGAGAAAAAAATGCTGTTAAGTTACCTCCATGCCTGAGAGGAGACAAATGAAGAGTCTCAGTTTATTTCCCACAATTAGAACAGATACCTTTACACATTTATCCCCTATTTTGACATATTTATTATTTTACTGTTCTATCCCCCCTTAATTAAATCAAAACAACTGTTGACCTCATAACCTTAGTTTGTTATTTAGTTTTGTCTTTGCATATCTTAAAACATCTTCATCATGTTACATGTTAATTTGCTCTTCAGCCTCTGTCTATAAGTTTGAACTCTTTCTGTTCCAATGTATTTGAAGAAGTGTGCATGCACCCGAAAGCTCATACCTTGAATAAACTTTTGTTGGTCTTAAAGGTGCCACTGGACTCTAAATTTGTTCTACCGCTTCAGACCAATTTGGCTGCCCATCTGAAACACAAATAAGGGTTTGTTGGCACTTGGCAGGCCACTGTACATGGTGGGTATTCCATGCATGGCTGAAGGACTGAATTTGTCCTATCTAGTTGTTATACTGCAGCTTACAAATTAAGCTAAAGGAACACTGGATACCCTATTCTGACTCCTCTTGTAAACAGCCCCCTTGTGCTAAATTGTTGACCGTTCACAGAGTCTAAATGCCTTCATCTTCCTTCAGTTGTCACACATATTACACTTGCCACAAAAAGCATTCAGTCCTGTTCACCTCCCTTTAATTTACTATGCTGACTAGAGCATAGACTTTTCAGTTTCCTGGGAGAGGGAAGGCTGGGGCTGGGCCTGACTTATTAGGAGGGTGGGTCCAAACCTGGGGAAAGTCCTGGTTGCTGTAAATCATACACAAAGCAGAGGACCAAAACCCAAGATGCAACAAAACAGCTCAAAACTAAAAATCAAGAAAAAATAGTTTTTATTATATATATATTTAAAAAATTTAAAAAAACATATTCACAGTGCCAGCTGAAGCAGATTTACACGCATTGGTGGATTTAGAAGGCTGTAACTCTGCTTGGGACTGCACTGTCAATGTATAAATGCTAGAATTCCTCCACAGTAAGTGTATTTCCCCTCAGTGTTGCTTTCTGGATGAATCAGATATAATATTAAGATCCCTGTACCAAAAAGGTATATTCATTGTCATGTAAACGAGACATGCAATTGAGGCTGACTTGGCATACTGTTAAGGAAATAGTTGTTCAACTTAGTGTAGATGAGGTTGAGAAAAGTTGACAGTGAAATTGTGATAGAAGAAAAGGTTGAATATGATAGCCCATGCAGAAGCCATGTTCCTAAAGTAGCTTCTAGGATAGAGATTAACTTGTCACATGAGAAACATAATGCACTATTTTAGTTGAGATGAGATTATCATGCCAAGAAGAAGTTGGGCCACACTCCTGATTATGCTACTACTCATGAGTAGCCAATCCTGGAGGAAGTACAGGCAGACTAAATCAGTACAGCTGCTTAACAACCTTAAGGAGGTAAAGCCACCCTCACTGGGGAATTTCAATGGGGGGTTAAGCCCCACCATATCCTTTGAATTTACACCCATAATGTACACTTCATATATGCCTAAGATTCCATTTCTTTTCATATACAAAGACATGCCTATTTTTGTACATTAGAAATTAAGCTAACAGATGCCACTGTTCATTGATTATTCTCTAAATCTCATTTGTATATTCATACAATGAACTATGCTGACTTTTGCTTGCTTGTTTGTTTGAAGTTAAAATCTATCCACACCCTTTGCTTTATAATGTACTAGGAAAAAGGCCCGTTGTGGAAATAAATACAACGGCGTCTAGAAAGAGGCTCTGGGCGGGTGCCCCGGCCTTGGACACTCAGCGTCAATTTGCTGTGGCTACCTCAGCAGGGTATAATGACACTGAGTCCACCATTTTCTCCAGAGGAACTGATCTGTGCTACCTAAAGAACAGTTGTAATTTTGAGTGATCTCCAGCCCTCACCTGGAGATTGGCAACGATGGCTCCCCAGAAGGGAATAGTTGGTTTGGAGGGTGGAGTCTATGGCTTTGTACCTGACCGAGGTCCCACACCTCCTGAAACCTCACCCTCTCCAGGCTCCATCCCTCACATCTCCAGGAATTTCCCACCTGGAGTTGGCAACCCTATCTCCTTCCCAGCCAATCACCAACCTACCTTTATTTCCCCCTTACTCTTCAGCTTTCCACCCCCCGCACACCTGCAGCCTCTCCCGTGCTCTGAAGCCCTGACTGCTATGTCACATTGGCTGTCATACGGGGGCCACCTCAGCAGCATATAAGGATACAGAGCCCACTATTTTCTCCAGGGGAACTGATCTCTGCCATCTGGAGAGCAGTTGTAATTCTGAGTGATCTCCAGCCCTCACCTGGAGATTGACAACAATGGTTTCCCAGGAGGAAAAGTAGTATTTCTCTGCAATGGGGACCAAAGCAGCTTACATCATTCTCATCTCCCCCTTTTGACTTGCACAACAACCCTGTGAGGTAGGTTAGGCTAAAAGTCTGTGACTGGTCCAAAATCTACAGCAAGAACCTTCTTTTATATGAAGACCGTATAGAAGTATTTTTAAATCAAAATAATTTCTCAAGTTTTTCAGAAGCTTTCTCAAGTCTTCTTTTTCTGTAAGGGAGGTAAATATATTCCAGGGGATTGCATCAGTTTGAAAATTGTTCCATAGCTCCTCTGTGGAGCATTGATATGGATTCTCCTAGTCACTGAGAATTTAGACCATTTTCTTTGCCATGTTTTATGATGTATCACAGGAACCCCAAGATTTGTAGCTGGCGTAGCTTTAGATTCGAACTGGGCCAGGGCTCTATCGAAGCCAAAGCATGGCTGCATGCATTTAAAAACAAGCTAAAGTAATTTTCTTCTCAAATGTGGATGGTTTGCTATATGAGCGTAATCAAGACCAGTTCCATTCCCGCTGGATGCAAAAAATAGACAAGAAATGATTTAGTCTTTGCCTAATAAAGAAAGATATATTGAGACTAGGGGAAAGTGAATCTTTACTAACAATTAAGAAATGTATAAAATATCTAAATAATAATAATAATAATAATAATAATAATAATAATATACTTTATTGTCATTGTACATAGTACAACGAAATTAAAGGTGCAATAATAATAGCTCTCGAATAAAAACTGTTTTTTTAATCTGTTTGTCCTTGTTTTAATTGTCCTATATCTTCTACCCGAAGGCAGCAGTTCAAACAGGGAGTGTTCAGGATGTGACAAATCCTACAGAATGTTCTTTGCTTTTTTCAAGCATTGAGAACTATACAATTCCTCCAGGAACGGGAGAGGGCAGCCAATAATCTTCTGGGCTGTGATGATAACTCTCTGGAGTGCTTTCCTCTCCACAGCCGTACAGCTGGCAAACCAGGCACAGATGCAGTATGTTAAAATGCTCTCTATTGAGCAACGATAGAAGGACATCAGTATTTTCTCACACAAGTTATTTTTCTTTAAAAGTCTGAGAAAAAAGAGCCTCTGCTGGGCCTTCTTCACCAGAGCACTGGTGTTAGCACTCCAGGTCAAGTTTTGCTCAATAATCACTCCCAAAAACTTAAAAGTAGCCACCCTCTCCACACGTTCTCCACCAATAAACAGTGGCTGGATGTTCGTTTTGTTCCTCCTATAGTCCACTACCAATTCCTTGGTCTTGGTGGTGTTGAGGATCAAATTATTTTCCCTGCACCAAACACAAAGCTGTTCCACCTCGTCCTGATAAGCAGACTTTAGATGACTTTAACTCAGTTATACGAGCCTGGAAAGAACCACCTCAGCCTATGTAAAATTATTAACAGATCCTCATTACCATAGAGCATTTATACTCACACGTTTGAACGCTGTCCCTTCAGCTGTTTTATATGGGAGATATTGTAATCTGCCTTATTCAGACAGGCTTTGCCAATGTGTCCTGAAAAGGGTTGTCTCCTCATGTGGCCTGAAAAGGGTTAACTCCACATGATACTGGAATGTTGTTATTATAATTTCTATTGTAAATTATGGATTGCCTCTATTTTAACAAAATTACCTTCTATTTTATCAAATGACAACATAGCCCCTTATCTCTTGGTGGGTAGAGATCCAAGGATTACACTGAATGTGGCCAAGTATCTCTCCACCATATTTTCTTTAAAGAAATATGGGCTCCTTTTTCATCACTCAAGATTGCTGGATTAAAGAAACTTGAAAGAAAGGAAAGGAAATAAAAATTTCTCAAGGTTTTCGGAAGTGACTCTTGATCTCATGTTAGAATGGTACTAGGTACATGTTACTAGGTACATCAATCATCCAACTAGAAATGCAGTTCCTCTATCACTATTTGCAAATGAATTCCACATTATTCTTTTTTTAGTTCTTATGAGAAGGGCTGCAAGTGTCTTAATAAGACAGTATTGCTTTTCCTTTAATTTTCTTTGCAATTAGTTCTTCCACAAGTCATAGAATAACACAGTTCTTTTCAAGATCTGGCAGTAATGCCACACAATATGAATAACATTCATGACCACTGCTTAATCGACTCATCTTTTTCTCATTGCTGTTTTGTCACCAAAGATTTTGTCAGACTATCCCATCCATTAGTCAGTGTGAGTATTCCGTTTCTGCTGCAGTCAATCACAGTTCTGAAAATATAAAGACCACGCAACAGAAACTGCTTGGTGTGCTATTGGTTAATCCAAACTTTTTTTCTTTTGCAATAGTACTCCTCTGCCTACACACAGAGACTTTATGTAGCTACTTTTCAATGCATTTTCCTTTCTGAAGCATAAACATCCTCTTGCTTTCTGTCCAGAACTACTGAAGTGAAGGATAAGGCACACACTTACTTTTTCTATAATTTACAAATTAAAAAGTAAAGGTAAAGGTTCCCTTGCTTGAAAGCCAGTCGAGTCCGACTCTAGGGTTGCGGTGCTGAAGTGGTACCTATTTATCTATTTGCAATTTCTTGCTTTCGAACTACTAGGTTGGCAGGAACTGGAACTAGAGACGGGAGCTCACTCCGTCATGCGGCAACTCGGGTCTCGAACTGCTGAACTACCGACCTTCCACAGCCTGCAGTTCAGCGTCTTAACCACTGGAGCCACCGCAGTGAATTAAATTCAGTGACTAAAGCAATTAACCTCATTATGGGATAATAAACTAATATTGTGCCATAGGTATTACAGCTAAAATTCAGAAACAGCTTGCGGAAGAGTTAGTGTACTTGTGATTTCCCTTAATTGATCCATGTCTGTTGGATATTACCAATCTACAAAAAAATTGTTATGGCCTTACCAGAAAACCAGACAGGAGCCACAGGGAGGGGGAACCAGCTAAGGCAAGGTAGCCATGGCGGACCCAAGAAGCTTAGCTAAACCAGCAGCACATTCCACAGAAAAAAAGTCTGTAGTGTTGCTGGACTCCAACTTCAGAACCAGCAGTCCCGTCCTCCTGATCAGGCGACCAGAGTTTCCCCCTGGACTCCTCTTATTGACAAGAGTTCAAGAAATAATCCAAATCACATTTTGGAGTTTGCTTTCAATGAATCTGTTATGTCCACTGACTGCCACTAGGTGGCAGCGTATTTTACTGAAACTTGGATCTCTAGGAACAATAGGGACTCGGATCCTGAAATCTCCAGTGGTCACCAATAGGAACCTTGGCAGGAAGTTTAAACCCACCAATGGGACCTGTGGGTGGTCCACAGTGAATGTATATAGTTGGCCCTCTGGCTGTTTATCCATTGTTATGTTGTGTGCTAGTAAACATGAGCTGAAAATCACTATGTTTCCTCATCGTTCGATGTGTCCAACCCACTAGACAACAGAATCAACTGCAAAAGGGTTTTGCAAAAAGACAATAACTGACTGCAGGCCATTAATACAACAGAGAGGCCTTGGGAGTACAAGCACTAACACACAGCGGAGAGAGAGAGAACAGGTCGGTTGAACTGCAAGAGAAAACCATTCAATAAACCCTAAACACTAGAGAATGCTCCACAACTCCCCCTAGGGTACAAGTGGACTATACTGTTATTTCAGCAATACTCTTAGCAGGCTGTTGCTTCTCTAACACCTCTCTCAATTGATAGGGTTGCCAAGCTCCAGGTGGTGGCTGGAGATCTCCCAGGATTAGAACTGGTCTCCAGACAACAGAGATCAGTTCACCTGGAGAAAATGGCTGTTTTGGGGCTTGGTCTCTCTGGCAAATCTCCAGGTATTTCCCAACATAGAGCTGGCAACCCATATGTTTTTTATAAGTTTAGTAGGTAGATCTATAATAATAGGGACTACAGATTAATAGGATATGGTGAAGGGCTCTTTAAGAGCCTTCTGCAGGTAGCATCACTTAGGATACATATGGTAAGCATGTAGCAGTAGAACAGAAAGACCTTTTTGGCTTCGAAGCTTAGTCTGTCAAGGACATATAGAATATGGTGAAGGGCTCTTTAAGAGCCTTCTGCAGGTGGCCTCACTTAGGATACATATGGTAAGCATGTAGCAGTAGAACAGAGAGACCTTTTTGGCTTCGAAGCTTAGTCTATCAAGGACAGGTCCCACATGAGATATGGTTTAAGGTAGGTAGTAAGTAGGATTGCTTTAATATAATGCAATTATATCAATAACTGGATTAAATTCCAATACCTCTGTTTTGTAGGAGATAAGGGCTAGTCCCTATATTAAATGTAGCAACTCTTGAGAAGAGTCTTTAGAAACCAGGAAAATAACATTACAACATAAAGAAAATTTATACACAATACCAGGTAGTATTCTTCAATTTGGACTTTTATTGTGGGTTTGCAAACTGTGTTAAGTGTCATATTTTAATACTGTATGAATGTATTGTAATGGATTCTGTTTTGCAGTTAAGTTGCTTCTGAGGAAGTATTCTGTGTGCATGCATCAGCAAAAGGGGGAAATAACTCTCTCTGGGTCCACTGCAGCTTGGGGAAAAGGCATGGAGGGAAGCAGAAGTCCCTCCCCCCATCCACAGTTCTGAGCTGAACTGCGTTCCCACTGATTTTTAAAATGACATTCCCTGCAGCTGTTGTGTTGCTGTGGGGCCCAACTCTTTAAAAAGTGTTGTGTTTATTTTGGTTTCTAGAGGGACTGGATCCACTCTCCTGGATGGAGCAGAGTCAGCTTTTTTAGAGCAGGTTAAGAGCTTAGGGGTGCTCATGGACCCTGCCTTGCTGTTTGACAAGCAGGTTGGCACAGTGGCCAAGAGCACCTTCTATCAGCTCCATCTGTTTTGCCAACTCACTCCTTTCTTAGGGTGCAGTCAGGCAATTTGATCCAGTGTGGCCCTGGTTCTAATTGATCCAGGGTTTTTTGTGATGGAGAGTTTTGATCAGACAGACCCCCTTAACCCTACTCACCGTGGTTTCACCCCATGCTTGATCGATCAGACACAGCAACCAGGGAATGGGGCAGCTTTTTAAAAATCATTAGTCTTCCAAGCATAACTTATATGCATGGAAATCATGCACTTCAAACTTGTACTGATGGGAATCAGTACTTCAAACTCCTGGCAGAATGGCGGCAGCTGGTGGCCAATGGGATTGCTGGAGGAGGCTGTTGGGAAATGGAGTCCAATGTGAGCGTAGTGTTTTTTAAACTGTGCTTCTGAGAAATTCCACATTTCAAACATTTAAAAGTGGTGGTGTGGAGAACAGAGAAGCTTCATCCCGTGCTGTGTGCTGCTGGTGTTTTTATTTAAAAGCTAGGAGCAAAACTGGGGGCACTGGCTTTGTTCTCAGACTCCCTCCACCTCTCTCCCTCTCTGAAACAAACTCATCTTCTCAATTAACCCCTTCCCTACTCTATGTGCCACAAAGCTGTAGGCAGGAGACAGCTGAAACACACGAGTGGTGATCCAGTCATGCGCGCATCGCCATTTTTTTTTAATGACAAAAGTGCAAGGAAAATGTTCAGTTGTCCTAAACAGCTTCAAATCACTAGGAGGCAGTCAAGACAGGCAGAAATGTGGGGTGAGGTCAGAAACAACCATAAGGTACCAGATTTTCCCAGTGTTGAGAAAACCACAACGAAAGAGGCTAATTGCAGGAGGGCGATGAGTTTCAGACAGTAGGCAGATGTGACCATCTGATCATGCATTTTAAATCCGTTAGGGAGACACCCACACAAAAAGACCATGTGATCACAGCCTTAGACTCATCCAGTCTAGCCATGCTGATCTATGTTTCTGTAACCTCACAGCTGGATTATTGTAATGAGGTCTGCATGGGGCTGCCCTTGAAGACAATCCAGAAACTGAAGTTGGTCAAGAATGTGGAAATCCTAGAGCATCGCTCCAATTTTCCCCCTTCCATTGCTTCCTGCCGCTAAGCAGCAACAGGCAAAATAGCAAGTTGCTGCAAGATCTCGCACTATAGCAGGAAACCTGGCAACTCTAGCTGCCACCTCCCCCCGCCCCACAGCATCTAATTGGTGGGCCAGGCTGGAAATAAATATGTTCTTTGTTGTAGAGAGTCTGCTAATATGCAGCAATCACTTTGTATAATTTTGAATTTGAGTGCCCTAGATCTGCAGAAACCACAGCTGGCCCTATTGTGCAGGTTTTTTGATCTACACGAGAGCTACACAAAGGCGTTAGAGCACCTGAGAGAAGACTGTTGTCATCAGGGGCACAGACTCTACCACCTGATCTGCTCCCCTCCTTTCTGCATCAGTTTATTGATGACCGGTAAATCTGTTGTATTTGGTGGTTTGATATTATTTTCTCATATTGTAAGTTGTTTTGAGTCTACATTCCATGAAGAAAAGATAGTTAAAAGTATGTGTATAAATATACTAGCCTGATACCTGTGTTTCGCTATGGTATTTAAGTTCCGTAAATCCAGTTATAATACTGATGATGTGAAATTTGAAATGTGACATTTGTTGTAGGAATTCTAATGGAGAAGATTGTAGTGTAAGAAATGACGTGAGACATATGTACTTTCCTCCCCTCTCCACTGAAGGACCTCTCTCTGTGGAGCAGGCCACATAGAACTGTCCATTTAAGAAGCAGTTGTCTGTTAAGTCAACTCCTGCTACCTTCCACGAAAGTGATGGCCTCTCTACTTGTGTTCCTGGATTGTTTTGCTCATATGGAGAATGTGTTGTTCTGAGCATCTCAGGGTGATCTTGTTGGGACTTGGCCTGCGCAGCACAGTGCACTGCAGGAGTACTATGTGCTGCATTCCTAAGTTGCCTTCTCCTTGTAGCGTTGGTGTATCTGGCTCGACGTTTGCCAGGAGCTTTCTTGGGGGCAGTAAGAGGTGAGAAGTGTGAGGGGGAGTTGGTGTGAGGGAGTGATGATGTGGTGGACATTTCTTCAGGTTCATGAAGGAGGCACGCGTTGAAATGGCTCATAGAAATGTCCTTTACTATGCCCCCATAAACATTCATTAACTCAATTGCCATGCTGGCTTTTTTGAAAAATGTCTATTCAGGAGTCTTGAATAGCTGATTTCTGTAACTGTTCTCAACTGTCTGCAGTCTCTTTTAACTGTGTTTTTACCTCAGAACATTGAGATCCACAGCTCAGCAATCAGAGGGAGGTGGGTGCAAGTAGGCAGGTTTTACCTCAGAACTCTGAACTACACAATTGACCAATCAGGGGAGGGGGCAGGCAAGGAGGCAGCAGCCTGGGTACCCTTAGGGGTCATGTTTCTCAGAAATCTCTTGGGGGGGGGGTTGACATCATGGTAGGAATGCACTCCCCTTATTTTGGGTTTCTTGGTGCAACGGAAGGGGGAAAATTGGAGCGATGCTCTAGGATTTCCAAAAAACTTGCTAATCTTAGAGTATCTATGACATCACTTCCTGTTTTACCAGAAGTTATGTCAGTCTGCCAGCATTGCTTCCTGCCGCTAAGCACCAACAGGCAAAATAGCAAGTTGCTGCAAGATCTCGCACTATAGCAGGAAACCACTGCTGCACCTGACAGACAACCGCCTGTTAGGTGCAGGAGGCAGGGGGAGTGTGTTGGAAGCCATCAGAGAGGCTGGGCCAGAAGCATCGCTAAGGTGATCCTGCTGGGGTGGCATCACTGATGAATTAAAGTACCCTGGTCCTGCTCCTACACCTGATAGACACCCACCTGTCTGGTGTTGGTGGGGATTGTATTTAAAGGCATCAGGGAGGCTGGGCCAGCAGCAGGGCTAAGGCAATCCTGCTGAGCAAACCTCCCTAGCGGCTGTAAGCATTCCACCTCCTCTCCTACACCTGACAGGCAGCTGCTTGTCCAGTGTAGAAGGGGGAGGAGTATTAGAAGCCATTGTGGAGGCAGGGCTGGCAGGTTCACTACGGCGTTACTGCTAGGGTGGGCTCCCTCATGGCTTTAAGCACCCTGTAACCGCTGCTGCACCTGACAGACAACTGCCTGTTAGGTGTAGGAGGTGGGGGGAGTGTGTTGCAAGCCATTGGAGTGGCTGGGTCAGCAGCATTACTGCATCTCAGAGGTGGTTGTTGGCCATTCCTGATTTCCTCAACTGTCATTAGCTCTGTGCAGTCTCCTGTAAGTATTTTTTTTTAACCTTAGAACACTGAGCTCTGCAGCTAACCAATCAGAGAATGGGGAGTGCAAGGAGTTGGCAGCCTGGCAGCCACATAGGAATCAATGGGGGGAGCACATTTTACCCCTTTTAACCCACTGAGGTGTCGAATTTCTAAAAATCCCTTCTTAGTGAGCATCTACGCCATGGTAGGAGCGCTCGTCCCGAATTTGGTGTTTCTAGGTCCAGGGGTTTGGCCTGGCCATTGATTTTACAGTGAGGGGACTTTCTTTTATGTATTGTGGCCCTGGTCACATGGGCTGGAAAATGCGGGGGGGCGTGGCTAATTGCCCCGGAGGAAAATAACGTGTGGCAGCCCAATCAGAAGACCTTTGGAGGTCCCGTGGGTAGGCGTCAGGTGCAGATTAGACGGCTAGTCTGCAGTGCGGCAAAGAAGCAGCACGGCACATTCAAACCGGCACTTGCGCCGCGTGGCTCCTGTGGCTCCTGTGGCAAACGCTGCTTCCTGTTTGTGCACATGCTCCGCTGGATGCTTGTGCGCATCCTGTGGAGACTTGGGGAAAAAACACCCTTCTTTGCGACGGGACATGGGCGAGTGCCGGATGCCACGGAAGTCCATCGGAAACGTGGTCAGATGCCTGCCCTTGCCCCGCGGTTTCCGGAAACTAGTAGGTACTAGTTTTTAACTCCATACCTTCCGCGGGGAGCCACGGGAGCACTGCGCTTCCCAGATGTTGAGGTGAGATTGCACCCGGAAAATCCGCGGGACTCCCGTGTCTCTCCCGCGGCAACTTTGCCGTGTGACTGGGGCCATAGATAGATATGTAAGTGAATGGCTGGATTAGCCTAAAAAGACAACAGGACCTTTCCTGAAGCATAGGAGACAGTTGTGTAGAACATGATTTCCATGGTATCTTGTGAAATTCTAGCCTTCTGGTTCTTCACCAGGTAGAATGGGTGAGGTCTGATGGGATTAAAAGACAGATGGATTCTTTAATCTATTGGGTAGTACTTGTAGATTCTGATTCTGTAGGTCAGGTAGTCCTTGTAGATTCTGAGGGAGAAAAAGCAGTCATCTTTGTTCTTCAGTGGGAAGCCACATGGGTGGGCTGTAGAAAACATTGCTTTAGGAGATGACCTACCTCCTATAATTAAGTCAAAAAAATGGAAACTGAAATGGGTGACTTCAATATTATTTTTCCTTCCTCTTAACTTTTGAACATTAGATACATTCTTAGATTTAAGAAACAAAGATTGCATTTATTACCCAGTTTACTTTTTTCCTTTGATTGCTAGCTGTTAGACATTTGCTTGTTTGACTTTTATGTAATCATGGTTTTAATCACAAGTAGAGTTCATTTTTTCTGTTTTACAAAATTGGTGCCTTATTGTGGTTATTCTACCCCACATAAAAACCTCAGCTAGACACATGGTTACCAGAGTACAAAGCGAAGGTGGGAAAATCCTGCATAGAACTGAATTACTGAACAAGGCTAGATTCTGAAAGACTTGCTTACATTCAGAGTAAATTGGAACAGGCGGTTAGGAAAAACCTGTGGTTATTTATTCAAAGAACAGGTATGTTTATTATTTTTAAGAGTCAAAGGAGATTTGTTGAGTTCCTAGAAGGACCACATTGGCATATCTACACAAACTTGTGATGTGTTAGAGAATGACAGATGGTGGTAGTAATACAGGTTCTTATTTCTGTTAGGGGTGATATGGCCCATTGGATCAATTTCCCATCTCTCCTAGTCAAACAGTAGTGCTGGTACCAGCCCTACCTTCCTGGCTTTGCCATTTTCTTCTGTTTGCTCCTGCCTCATCTCTCTGTTTGTCTCTTGGGACCTTCCCTTCTGCCCAGTGCCTTATCTGCACTGCTTCTTACCTCAGACTTGTGCCTCTTTTCCCATTTGATCATGTTTAGTTGTAGCCCATCCCTTTGGCAATATTAGCAAACAGAAGGAAAGTAATTAGGAAAATGGCCTAATGTCTGTGTAATGAATACAATTTTTGTGTTTTATTTATGCAGAATTTATACCTGTTTCCCAGGGGCCTGGGCTATTAGATATATTTCCAGTCAGTAAGTGATGGCTGTTACTTACTTCTGAGTTCCCATTCTGTGCAAGCAATCTGTGGAAGCAAGGAAATCTTTACCCCTTTCCTTTAAGTGGCATGTTGATTGTTATATATGCAAACAAGTAAGAGACAAGAGTAGAAGAAGAAGAGGAGAGATTGTATTTATAGCCCGCCCTCCACTACCTGAAGGAGTCTCAGAGCAGCTTACAATCTCCTTTCCCTTCTCCTCCCCACAACAGACGGTAGGTGGGGCTGAGAGAGCTCATTTAAGGACTGCTCATGAGAGCTCTGAAAGAACTTGTAACTAACCCAAGGTCACACCAGCAGCTGCATGTGGAGAAGTGGGGAATCACAACTGGCTCTCCCAGATTAGAGTCCACACTCCTAACCACTACACCAAACTGGCCCTCACATTTCTATATAGCTGCTGATGTCACAAAGGCGCTGATGTCTCCCTAAAACAGGAGTAAGCAGTGACACTCCCCTGTTCTAGGGGAAAACGTGAGCAGAAAGCAGAGGTTTAAACTTTGAATAGCTGGCTCAGACATAGATATGAATCATTGTATCAGTTCGTGGTTCGGTTTGTAGTTCAGCAGTGAACCAAAATGTAAAAATGTGGTTTGTGCCCATCCCTAAACTAATTCTAGGAGGATTCCAGCTCTCACCTGGAGGCTGACAATCCTACTTAGTTGCTAAGATGGAGCAAGATGAAGAGAGAAGACCCACCAAAATGGAGGTTTATTAGCAACAGTGTCAGAGGCCCACTTCTGTGTTTCTGAATCCTTGGACATACAGTGGATGATTATATTTATACCTCTCCAGGGCTTTTGGTATAATATAAATAAGTAAAAGGTAGGACAAGGTCTTTTCAGTGGAAGCACCAAGATTAAGGAACATAGTCTATCCCTGTGCATGTTCGTTCATCAGATCAAAACAATTTTACTACAGAGGAACTTCAGGATCAATGGATAATGGCATACTGATGGTTGCTGCTGCTGGGATTTCTTTTCTTCCATCTGACTGGTAATTGCTATGTTTTTAATTTGCTTAGTTCTTACTGGTTTTTATTATTACTTTAAATTTAGAGCCATGTTGTAGCCACTTTGTTCACATGGGATAAAACTGGAGTATAAATAAGTAAATAAACAGATGTAATTTTTATGATCACATATTCTGATTTTGCACTGAGAATGTTGATGGTGGTGGTTTGTGAGGTGTGTAACTGTGATTGTGTTATTTGGATTTTACACAGCCTTGAATGTGAGCTAAATACTGATCGCTCCAGTGGTTTCCTTTTAAGTCATCTCAAGCTTTGATTCATCCCATGAACATAAATAAATCAGAGGCTGATCTCAAAAGAAAATTTGGCACCACCTCCTTGAGCAATGCCTCTGGATTTATCTTTGAACTAGTTGGACTTGGTAGCAAACTGATGACTATCAGAGTTATTGTAGCTATGACTTTTGAAATGCTGTAGCCATCAATCTTAAATTTTATATAGCAGCAAGCTGACTTAAAATAATTTTAATGCCATGCAGCTGGACTGTTATGAATACATGTGGGATTCTAGGAGTATTCCTCAGATACTGGACTGAAGTACAGAGGGGACTGGTGGGAAGAGGGCAACAAAAGGATTGTGCAAAACATACATTTTGCATGTGCAAGGTTTGCTTGGGACTCTTAAGTCTCTGCCTTATGTAGACATGTGCCATGCATATAGTTATAGAATTACCTTTGTTATTTCCAGATGGGAGTTGTAGTATCTGTAGTGTGTACAGTATTCTCAAAATGCCATGTGTTTCTTCTAATCGTTGGTTAACTAATAATGGGCAAGCTAAGAAGAGAACTCAGCATGGTGTAGCCCAGTCTCATCAGATCCTAGAAGCTAAGCAGGGTCAGTACTTGGAAGGGAGATCTCCAAGGAAGACTCTTCAGAGGAAGGCCATGGCAAACCACCTCTGCTTCTCACCTGCCTTGGAATTCCCCTGCTGGGGTCACTATAAGTCAGCTTGCAACCTGACGGGACTTTACACATACACAATATGTACACATGTCAGGTGAGGGCAGTGTATTCACAAGCACAGCTGGTGAAAGAAGCAACCGGAGTCACACCCAGTCTGCAGTTGCCCAACTGTGCAGACTTCTATACATATATACGAAAAGCCCAACATCTTCCCCAGAGTTGCCCAAGATGCTGTGGTGCTGTGGACTTTATGTGTCAAATACCATATAAAAGATAAAGGATCTTACCAATAGAGGGGCAAAGGTCATATCATAACAGAGGTGTGTAAAATGGAATGAGAAACCAGTAATTTGAAGATAATCTATATTTTATGGCATTTATATCACACCTATCAGTTAGGCTTACCAGCATCCCTCTGGTAGCAGGAGACTTCCTACTGCCCCACTCTTTTGTCCTTTGGTGACTGAAGTGCCAGCAGAAGGAAACTGATGAAAAACATGGGTGCATTGACATTTGTCAAAACTGGAAGTGATGTCATGACATCAGGAGATGCCATGACATCACGTCCAGGTTTGGACGGAAATGACATCAGTGCTCCCTTGCAACTCTGGTGGACCAGCCCCTGCTCCTAAAAGGCTCCTAGGAGTTGCTGGCCGCAGCCTGGCAACCCTACTCTCAGCGAACTTCTCAAGGCACCTACAAAAAATTCCTAAAATACAATAAAACCAATATAGTTCACAACAGTAGTTAAAATTAAAAAAAAACTATGAACACTGAAATTTCATCAATAAAAATGAACTAACTCAAAGCATAGCTGAAAAAGAAGCTATAAAGGTAAACCTATAGTCAAGCCTTTTACCTATTGCCAAAACCCTGAGAAAATTAAAATGTCCTTATCTAGCACCTAAAACTCAAAAAGTTACATGCCAGGTGACTTGATGCAGCAAGAACATTCCACAAGCAACGTGCAACAACACGACAAGCCCTGTCTTTGGTAGCATCTTGCCTGCAAAGATGGAGATACCACAGGCAAGGCTTTGGATGAAGATCTCAACAGTCAGGCATATTCACATGGAAGTAGGCAGTCCTTAAGATTTGGTATTGGTTCCAGTACAGCCAGCACCAGTGCTGTTTCTCCATCCTGTCACTGATGAGCTCATCCCTATCAAATTGTAAGGCCTCAGTGCTGAGGGGAGAGTTTTCATTTAGCCAGCTGGGAACCAGGCCATACTGGCTTTTGCAGGTCCAGATCAGGAATCCTCCTTTCCTAATTTTTGTAAAGGAATCTTATACAGGGAGGCTGCCAGCTTGCCAAGACTCTGACCTTCTAAGAGATTGCAAGTCTTTGGCTGCCAAACCAACAGGAATTAACTAGCTCTTAACTTACTGAAAACTGTTTTGGTTGACCACTGCCCAGGGTGGTGGCCAGGAGTTTCCTCAGCCAAGAATCCCCTGCAGTGCTGGAATTTCCCTATCCAGAGTAATCTAGCTCTTTCAGATGAACCCCTTCTCACGGCTAGACCAGACATGACACTGGCCGATCTGTGTATGCTTCTTCACAGCATTTTAAAGGACAAAGGCTCAGAGCCTTGATTCAGAATGCTCCTTTCCATGATTTCATCAAAACTCCCTTCCCATCCAACTGTTACCTTTGGAAGGAAAAAAGGGAGAAAAGGCAAACAGAAACTGCCCGACCTTATCCCCTTTAGACTGTTTAAACTGTGGTTAGACTAACAACAATCATAGTAAATCAAAATGGCTAATATGTTAAATTTTAAAAAGAAGGGAAAACATCCTATAACGGAATATAGCTCATCATATATGTATCAAAACTTGACTTGACTAACATTTTTGCCAGATATACTATTTTTTAATATCGCATACACTGTTGCCAATTTTTAATAAATATCTCTTGACGATAATGTTTCCTTTTCCACAGGTATGTTTATGTCTTAAATTTATCCATGAGCATTGTAATTTGCCAACACTATGGAATACTAGGGAACTCCCATCCCATCCTTAGCAAAGTTACAACTTCTAAGTCCATTGAATTCAATTAATTTGGCAAAAGAACAGGGTGTTGCTACTACTTTTTACTTTGCCATCATCGAAAAATAACTTTATATAATTGACTGGACATAGTTTTTTAAAGTATTGCCTTCAGATTTGAAGTGATTTTTTGCAGCTGGATAAACTTTATTTGTCACTCCCCTAGAGTAAAGTTAATGTTAAAGGATTAGGCAATTTTGCATCTGGTAGCACCTTAGAGACCAACAAGAGTTTCAGGGTATAACTTTCTGAATCAAAGCTCCCCTCATCATATATCTGACAAAGGGAGCTTTGACACTTGAAAGCTTATACCCCAAAATGTCGTTGGTCTCTAAGGTATTTTATTTTTATTTATCCTTCCATTTGTATAACTAAAAACATTACAATGTACACTGGTGATACTGTGTTTCTGCTATGAAAATCTAAGGAATATTTTGGAATATCAGTGAAGCTTCTTAAGGATTTTGGCTTTATTTCTGGGTACAAAATCAGTTTGGCTAAATAGGTATTATTCATATAGATGAACAAGACGAAGATAACATAGCTACATGGCCAAAAAAAAGGCTATTAGACATCTGGGGTATTATTTTAAGGGAATATCAACAATTGTTGATAATTTAAGACCCATAATCAGAAAAGTAGAGTTGGACTTCAAAAGAAAGTCTAAAGTCAATATCTCAAAGTTAGGTTGCGTATCAGTAAATGAAACAAAAGAATTACCAAGATTTCTATTTCTGTTTCTATCATACATTTAATAATTCCACAGTTCTTCCTGAATAATATTCAATCTTTGTTTTATCACTTTATTTGGAATTAGAAAAGCCTTAGTTCAAAAAGGAGTAGTGTAACTACCTCAGGATAAAGGGTAGGCCTTTCACTTCCCCCCAAAAGAAAGATGCCATTGTGCATTTAGTGCTGTCTGCTATTACCTACTGGTCCAGATAAGACAGATCATGATCTTTTGGGAATATCTTTCTCTCTCTTTCCTCTTCTGACCTTCAGGTCTTGAGTAGCATCAATCAACCCCATCTAGGAATAGAGAAAGGAAGAATTCGAGCCAGAAAGGACAGGTTGTACCATATTAGAGAAGATATCTTTCACAAGCAGCCCGCTCATGGCCCAAACAAGGAATGTAGCTACGAACAGTATATTTACTGGCCTAGAATCCACTAAAATTGACTAGTTAAAATATCTAGGGGAAGCTTGTTTCGCTGGGACATAAGTGGCTTGATCCATTTCTCTCTAGCCTCCTTATACCATGGGCATTTAAACAGAACATACTTCACAGTTTCTATGATCCCTAAACCACAACCACAATATCTATCTGAAAATGATATACCTAATATATGGCCTTGAGAGATTGCAGACAGGAATGCATTTAATCTTGTGAGTATAATTGCTCACTTATATCTTAGAACTGTAAGGTTAAACAGGTATTCTGGGATTGTAAAGAGTGGTGGGATTCCCATATGGAGAGTAGAGCAAACATGCCTAGCCCAATGGATTGTACTATTGATAGTCTTACAGGCTAGGGATCACCTTAACTAGGGGTGTGCACACAAAATCGGTATTTTTTGAGTTCGGGTATATTGAGCCCAAAAAATGTCAGTTTTTCCTAATATTCCCAAATCCCAACATTGGTATGATATTGGAATTTGGGAAATAATCGGGATTGCCAAATTTCTTTTTTGCAAGCCATGCCATGAGTGAACCCGGAAGGTTCGCTCTTCCAAGTTCATTTGCAGTATCTCTGATCTGTAGTTGGCTGAATAAATACCCGAAAAATACCAATAAGGGTTTTGGCGGGGTTTTTTGGTATTTATTTGGCTTGGTGTATACTGAGCGGCACCCCCCTAACCCTAACTCAGAAACTACTTTTCATGGGCATTGTATGATATTCAGTTTTTCTATTATAGCCTCATTCCATGAACTGGAGAAATTATCTTGTTTCATACAATATAATAGGCTATTATCCTCAGAGAACATTAAGTTTCAGATTTAATGCCAGTATCCACGCCCTAGATTCAACAGAATGTTGGCCAAGTTCCAGTTTAAGAGTAGTATCAGCTTTTGGGAATATACTACTATTAGGGACAGAAATTCCTCTTTCTATATAGCATTGGCAGCAGAAACAGGATTCAGTTGGAACAGGTTCAAATATCAAATGAACTCCAGTAATAAAAATTTCGGATAGGTTTTTTTTTCCTTTTAAACTTAATAATAGCCTGAAGGGAGACTGATGAAACAGCATCATTGCCGTAAGAAAGGCTTTGTTCTCTTAGGCAATTGTAAGCAGCTTTATCAAGTTTATTTTATGCTAAACTGCATTTAAATTGTAACGTATTCCCTGGATATTTGAAGCTTATTTCTAATACTAAGGCTGAACAGTATTATGCTCCCTAGGTCAGGAACTGCTGCTGTCCAGATCACAAATTATACTGCTCCTGTATAATCACCATGTAGCTCTCTGCCTCATCTATTTGGGATCCTGATTCCCATTTTAACATTTTCCTTGTTTATAAGGGGCATTTCTAGGTGCCAAGAATGTGGTTGTTGGGTCCCAAGGAATGCAGAAAGTCGCACATAGACAGAAGTGCTAAATTTGGGTACTATGCAGATAAGGTATGATAGTAGTCACAGCCTGCTATGGACAATCACAGAGAAGTGTTTGGAATAAAGAGCCAATGTGGCTGAAAGTTTTATTGGGAGTATTTCATAAAAAGTCAAATGTATCCCAAACCCACTCTAGCATCTGTTAATAATTTGAAGTAGGATAATGGACAAACCCAAACCAAAATAAAAATAAAATATTCAGACTACGTCAATAAAGATCTAATGAAAAGCAAAACGAAAATGTGCTCAAGATAAATACCTGATATGACAGTAAAAGAGACAGCACTTCATATGAAAAAATATCAGTTATGTCATCAGTAAACTATCTTATAATATGTAGTCAGAGACCAAATATCAGCCATTCTGTTCTGAGAAACTCAAGCTTCTTGCTGGCAAGGACAGAATTTCAGACAAAGGTTACTTCTCCACATGGTCACTTCCCTGTTTTGGACTCATTGCCACTGTGAATGTATGGCAGATTGTTCCAGCAACAGACCTTCCATGGGGTGATAACGCATTCTTTCCCCTCATGCCCACCGTTCTTTCTCACTGCTCTGATTGTTTTTTGCCTTTTTAAAAATGCGCACTTGCCCTGCAAGCAGCGAATTCACCATTTGCAGGGCAGGCATGCACGACCCCCGCTCTTTTTTAAAAAATTTTTAAAGTACCCGAAGGTACACTTTTATTGTTTCCTTATATTTCTAAACACAGACATAAACAACTACAACAAACAACATATAAACCAAGAGACTTATTACAGTTTGTTACTACACCTAATCCATCGCTTCATTATTCTCTAATATTTTTTAGTATTCTCTAACTCCATTATTACATATTACTACATCCTCAAATATTATTTCTGCCATATCAGCTTAATCTTTAACTCCATTCACATTATACCAATCATATAGTCTCTTCCAGGTTTTCTGAAATGTCCATTTCTTCGTACCTCTCATTTCCATGGTTAGTTTATCTATTTCCGCCGCTTCTAAACGTTTATTAATATATTCCTGTTTAGTTGGTGTTTCTTGAGTCTTCCAGTATTTGGCATACAATATCCTTGCCACCGTTGAGATGTATACAATCAGATATCT
>NW_015164211.1:463808-465724 GCF_001447785.1 Gekko japonicus
TTCCCATCATTGATAATTTTAAATCCTTCCATTTTTCCATATCTTGCTTAATTTTTTGAAATAGTTCTTTATAATTATCTTCATACAATGAGCTGCATTTATTAGTCACTGTTATTCCCAGGTATTTCGTTTTCTTAACTATCTGGCATCCAGTAATTTCCTGCAATCTTTGCTTTATACTTTCGTCCATATTCTTTACTATTATTTTAGTCTTATCCGTATTTATCTTAAAACCCGCCAGTTCTCCAAATTCTTTTATTTTCCCCATCAAAATCTTTGCAATTTCTGTTGGATTCTCTAAAATATATGCCACATCATCTGCAGATGCTAAGAGCTTAAATTGTTCTTTCTTTAACTGTAGACCTCTTATTTTGTTTTTTATTCTAATAGTTTCGTTTAAAACTTCTAGAACCATAATAAATAGCAGTGGAGATAATGGGCAACCTTGCCTTGTGCCTTTCTGTATTTCAATATGGCTCAATAGTTCTCCATTTACAATCACTTTTGCTTTTTGCTCTTTATATATTGAATGGATCATATTAGTACAATTTTCTCCCATCTCTAGCATCTGCAGTACTTCTGTCATAAAAATCCAGTTAACGTTATCAAACGCTTTCTCTGCATCCAAAAATATTACAGCCATCTGTTTTTCACAATGAACTTCATAATATTCTAATACATTCATCAAGATTCTCAAATTGTTTTTCATTTGCCTTTTGGGGAGAAATCCCGATTGGTCTATATTTATAATCTCTACCATAATTTTTTTAAGTCTCTGTGCCAATATAGAGGCGAATATTTTATAGTCCACATTTAATAAAGATATAGGTCTAGAGTTTTTCATCTCTTTTTCATCTCTATTTTGTTTGTGTATCAGTGAGATATATGCCTCTTTCCATGAATCCGGTACATCACCTTGTTCTCTTGCTAAATTGCAGATATCCTTAAAAATTAAAGCCAATTGTTCTTCAAAGATTACATAAAATTCAATTGGAAGTCCATCTGGTCCCGGTGATTTGCCTCTATTCTGTCTCTTAATTGCTTCTACCACTTCCATCATTGTAATCTGCTGATTCAAAAATTTTCTTAGGCTTTCTGTTATTTTTGGTAATTGGTGAATTTTCAGATAATCTTTAACTTTTCCTTTATCCACCGCTATTCCTCTGTATAAAGTTTTATAGTATTCTTCCATTGCTTTTTTGATTTCTTCATTTCTATATATTTCCTTCCCTCCTTTCTTCAAAACTTTGATGAACGTTTTTTCTCTTTGCTGATTGATTTTATAAGCCAACCATCTTGTGGGCTTGTTTGCGTTTTCGAAATAATTTTGTTTAGCAAAAAACAACTTCTTTGCCAGTTCTTCTTTCAGTAAACAGTTCATTTGATGTTGTAGTATTTTAAGTCTTTTACTCTCTCCCTCTTTGTCTACTTTGAGCATCATTATCTCTTCCTGTTGTTTTATATTTTTCTTTAAGTCCTCGTATTCTTTTCTCCTTTGCTTATTAATTTTAGATGCTTCTTGTATTAACATGCTTCTTGAGAATGCTTTCATTGTATCCCAGATAACTTTCAAAGATGTTTCTTGCTTTTTATTTTCGATAAAGAAGTGCTTCAATTCTTCCCTCATTTCATTCACAAACTTATCATTTCTCAGTAGTCTTGTATTCATGGTCCATCTAGTTCTCTTTCTTGTAGTTTGAAGTTTCATATACACCGGTTTATGATCCACAAATATTCCTGCTTGTATCTCTGCCTCCTTCAATCTTTTACTAAGAGTGTCGATATCCAAATCATGTCTATTCTGGACCATGTGTCATGTCTTGTCAAGTAGTAAGTATAGAAGAGAAGTTTCTTATTCTCCATGCATGCACTAGGTTCAGATCTAACAACATTTGAGTCAGGGCTTTCGGCATTCC
>NW_015164211.1:465752-466294 GCF_001447785.1 Gekko japonicus
CGTCTGTTTATCTTTGTCTTTATCACTAATTGCATTAGAATCTCCCATAATACACATGTTTTGGTAGTCCTGTTCTATAATGGCTTCATGTAATTTCTTATAGAATTTCTCCTGTTCTTGATTTGGTGCATAAATATTTACTATCAATACTTTCTTGTCCTGATTTTGAATCTCTACCATAAGAATTCTTCCATCTTCTGATGCAAACACTTTTTCTGGAAATAAGCTTTCTTTTACAAATAACGCAACTCCCCTTTTCTTTTCTCTTTTATCTGATGCCCAAAATTCCCCCCCCCAATTTTTTACTTTGAATTAATCTCTCATCCTTTTCTTGTAAATGCGTTTCTTGTAATCCAATTATATCCAATTTCTGCTTTCCCAATTGATGAAAGATTCTTTGTCTTTTCTGGGGTCTATTTAAGCCATTTACATTCACCGAAAGTATTTTAATTTCTCCCTTATCCATTTTTCCTGTAACTCTGTTGATATCCTCTTTGCTTGAGCCATTGACGCGTTCCAATTGGGGATTCCAGTTCGGGTAT
>NW_015164211.1:466367-476566 GCF_001447785.1 Gekko japonicus
TCTCTGCCCCTTCCACTGCTTTTCCTCTCCCTTCTTCTCCTCCTCCTTTTCAAGTGGGGGCCTCCAACAACTGTTGGGGGCAGGGCTTTCCCCCTGCTGGTGGCTGGAAGCATCCCTAAAAATCAGGGGATCCCCTGCCCCCACCTGGGGACTGGCATCACTACTACAGCTGCACCATTGATCGATAGAGGGTATTATAATATCGGCCATTTTATTGTCTTCATTGATGAAACTGAATGTGTTCCTGTTGGGATGTGTTCCTGTTGGGAGCTTAAAGAGTTCTGGTAGAGGGATTGGGGGGCAGTATTTCCAAATTGTTCTCCCTTTCATAATTCCTCATGGGTCCACAGGATGTCACTCTAGTAAATATAAAAGCAAAATGGCTAACCCCTATTTTGGTAGTGAAAGCAACAAAACCTGGCCATCCCAGACAGGATATGCAGAAAAAATGACATAAATTAACCAACCGACCAACAAAACCCTCACAATATTAGCATGAGGATTTAATAAACTCCAGGAGCAGAGAATGTTGACAACAGTTTAGACTACACTCAGGTACCACTTTTAACCAACAGTAAACTGAATATGCATGAGCCTGCCTTGTTGCTGAGTTCACATACATGCCATACTTCTCCGTGTCCTTTCCTACACAAAGTACAGTAAAGGAATATGAGTTAGACTCTGGCTACCTGCACCGTACAAATGAAGGAACAGGAGTTAACTGGCATTTGTCCTCCCACCACACACACACACACACCAGGATTCTAAACTAGAATTTAATCCAGCATTAGAACCCCAGATGTATGGGGGGGCAGTATTCTCCATGCAAAGGGTGAGGGGGAAAGGAGGAAGGAGCAAGGCGTACACACAAGTAGGGGTGTACAAAAAAAATTTTTTTGGCCCGATTTGGATTCAGCCAAATTGGGCGGAATCTGATTCGGCTGGCTGAATGACCCCCGAATGCCACTTTCGGCAATGCAAGCCGATAGGGGTGGCATTCAGCTGGCCGAATCACATTCAGCTCAATTATACCCTATGGGGACTCTTCCCATAGGGTATAATAATCCCCCCCTTGAAGAGGGGGTTTCCTATCACTGAAGGAAAGGCAAATTGCCTTCCCTTCAGTGAAGGGAGCCAGCTGCCTCACAAGCTAGCCTCCCTGTGCCTTCCCTAGCTCGCCTGCTGAAGCGAGCGAGCTGGGGAAGGCCTGCAGAGCCCCCCCCCCCGCCTTCCCTGGCTCGCCCGACCAGTTGGGAGAGCCAGGAAAGGCCCGGGATGAGGTGGAGAGGCATTTAAACGTAGAGTTGCTCAAGACCCTTACAGCATAGAGAATTCTGGAGGTGAAGATTTTTGGGGAGAAGGTTGGGATTTGCAGATTGTCCTCACCATCCATAATTACTCATGGGTTCCCAGTGTGTCTTTTCATAAAGGTAAATTTTGATAATGTTATTTATAAAACAGCACTGATACATTTAGTATTTCTTTACTGTAAAAAATAAATCACATCCTCTCTCCGTAAAGCAATTATATGTTCCTTGTAAAAAAAAAAAAGACTCTCTGTTGTTGCAACAGTAAGATTTTTACTTTTTCTTTCCAAAGAAAATGCAAGGTACTCTTCCTAAAAGCACTACTTATTTCATGAGGGCATCTATGAAAAAGGAAATAATAACAACAACAAAGCCACAGGCTTTTTTTTATATATAGGGCAATCAATATATAGTATGACTTACTGATATGAAATGAGCCTGATATAAAACTCTACATAAGAGTTGAAATTTAAAAAGAGACCTTGATTCACAAATTGATATAATCATTCCAAAAATAATGCTGCAAATCTATGTACATTTGAGAGTAAAAAAATGTTCAAATTTTTTTAAACACTTGGGAGTATACCATTGAGGTCAGTGGGCCTTACTTCCACATAAACATATACACATCAAAAAGCATTCTGCATTCTGCAGAACGTACATCTGCATTCTGCAGAACTTTTCGTCAGGCTGGAGAAGGGAGAAAAAAAGATCTCTCTGACTATGACCTTAAAGCCTCTTCATCAGCATCCTGTGTAAAATGCTTTGCTAACTTTGATGGGCACAGGATTTGTTGGGCATCAGGTTGTACCCTTGGCACATGGGGAGAGGAGCAAAAACAGGATAATGTGCAATTGAAAACACAATTACCAACACCTGATTGACTGTTGTATTATAATAATCTCAGCAGCTCTTGACCCTGGGACCTTGGGCTATCAAGCAGCTGGTCAGCCAATGAACTATCACTTATGGACCAACTCAGCTTTACACATTGATTGGTATAATGAAGCCCCAACAATTTTTACAATGAAAAGCACCAACAGAAGTCTGTGATTTTGACTGGAAGAACAGCAGAATGGGGTAGAGGTACTTAATAGTTTGTTCTCTGACTTTACCCCCTCAAAATAACCTCAGTTACTTTTTATGTAATTATTTATTTTAAACATTTCTAAATTGGGAAACTCCTGGAGATTAGGGATGGAGTCTGGGGAAGGTGGAGTCTGAAACACAGGGCTAGGCCCCCTGCCAGCCAGTTGATTGGTGGAAGGGGGCATGGCTAGGGTTGCCTGGTCTGGGTTGGAAGATACCTGGAGACTTTGGGGGTGGATGCAGGAGAGGGCGGGGTTTGGGGAGGGGAGGGGCCTCAGCATGGTATAGTGCCACTGTGCCACAGAATCCACCGCTCAAAGCAGCCATTTTCTCCAGGGGAGCTGATTTCTGTCAGCTGGAGATCAGTTGTAAAAGCGGGAGATCTCCAGGCCCCACCTGGAGGCTGGCAATCCTAGTTGTAGCCCCAGGGCAGGGGTCTCTAGATGTAATGTAAACAGAGCTCACCATCCACAGCTGTCATTTCCTCCAGAGGAACTGATATATGTAGTCTGGAGATCGTGGTACCTTGGTATCACATTGTAACTAGACTTTTAGCAGGTTTGTCCATTTCTTCACTTGAAAATCTGAAAATGAGGAGTGTTCTGAGACCTAAACATGTATGGGCGTTCATGACATCCATGCATTCTGCAGTGAGCCAAGATTCTGGCAGTTCCTCACAAACATCATATGCATCTCACCATACTTGAGATTTCAACAATGCCAAACAGCAGCTATGACTTCTACAAGGAAAAGTGCTTTTGTGAAAGCTGCCCTTTATGGTCTCTAGCAATGGCCAAAAGAGTGTCTGTACAAGGTATTCTCAGCCCTGCCATCCAATTGCTTTTCTTGTTTGCTGGAACAAATTTATTGGAGGAACAGGTAGGATATGGGACCATTAATTGCTGGAACAAATTTTTATTATTCAGATTTGGACTTGGTGTTTCAGAAGAAAGCCTGGTGTGGGTGTTGAAGTTTCTAAGGAGAAAAGAAAAGAAGGTGTGGAACTCTAATGTTTACGACTTGATATAGAATCTGATTCTGTAGATGGGATTGAAAAATGTCTAGAAAAATAACCAAGAAGCAGATTTCCCCAGCTATCAGTTTATGAAATGACTAATATGAACCGTACAGATTTTTTTAGGAAACAGAAAGAGCCAGGATGTTCTGGCCTACATAAGCCTATCCCATAGTGATGATCGGGGTTTGAATATCCGCCTAAGGAAAAATGTCCAGGACTTGCTAATGATTCTGGAATTCAACTTTTCAAATGAGAAGGCAAAGGTCATGTGTAAGCAGAACATTTCACATCTTTTCCCATCCTATTTGTTGCTTACAGATATCCAGATGGTAGAGAACAATCCGATCCCGTGTGAGTCATCTAAACCCTTTGTGGAAAGGTTGCCTTTCTTTAACTTTGCATCCCAGCATGAATGCCACATAGGCCAAATAGGCACACAGGGTCAGAGAGCCCACATTCTCAGACAAACTGGGTGTATGATGTGAACACTGGCATGACAAAGAGGAAAAGGGAGATTATGCGACTGAAATATGACGCAAAGTCCTCTGAAGTCTGTGGAAGCTCCCAGTGATGTCAGGGTTTGGAAGGCATCCCATGCCTTGAGCAAGAATAGTACGGGTAGACAAAATCTTCAGAAGCCACAAAAAAACAGTTGCACAGGCTACTGCTGCTGCCAAGCCCTGGAATAGCAGTAGTTGTTTCTTCATTCAGTCTTTTACTGACTTTCCTAAAACAACTCATTCCACAATGGGCTGCTTGTCAATAATACCTTCTGCCTATAGTTAGAAGCTGTTTTCCCTTTCTTCCTTCCCATCAATCCCAGTTCACACAATTCAATGCCTTTGTGGAAAGATGGTATGCAGGGGTAACCCATCCACTATGCAATCCGAGGTAATCACCTCTGGTGCCTGCCAACCAGGCTGACTGCACCCTGCCCGACAATCACCTATGGTGCCAACCAGGCTGACTGCACCCTGCCCGAATGCTCCCCAGTGCTCCCCCCAGCTGCAGCTTCAGGATCTGCCCCAGGAGGTGCTCCTGGCTCCAGTGGGCAGCAACCGGGAGCCTGCTCCCCACCTTCCATTCCTCCACTGGGGGTAGCCTGGGCCCAGCCCTGTTCCTCTTCACATCTGCCCCACAGTGACTTTCCCTCATCTTGCCTGACCATAGAAGGAGATGAGGAGGCGGGCAGAAGCTTCCTGCTATAATGGAGGGGATGAGGATGTGTTGCCATGCAGCCACGTCGGATGGCATTATTAAAGACTCTTAAGTATGACTGCCTTGCTGAACTGTGAAAAGTGTGTGCCAGGGCCATGGACAGAGCTGTGTTCCCAAGAGAAGTGCCCTATGCTGGACAATGGAACTTACACTGTGGCCAAGGGAAGCCTTGTGCCTAAGTAGTATGCCAAGCCAGATGTGGACTCGGGACTACAGAAGCCTCCCACCACTGAACTTCTGCATCCACATGCAGACCAACAGTCCTGACCTCCATGCACTCAGAAACAGCAGCAGATCAGAAAAGAAGCCATGCTCTGATAAAGGACAGATGTTCCTGAATAGAAGCCATGAGGGAATCTCTTCTTCACCATGCAGCATACACACACACACACCTTCGTGTGTTAACTTCACACATTCCTCTCCCTCCTGAGCCAGCCTAAGACAAAGGGATGTGCCCAGCAACAGACAACAGCAGCGAACCAGTCTTCCTGTCACCCATCAAGATAACGGCCGCTGTCAAGCATCTGATCGTCAATCCAAAGCACTGACCCTACAATGTGATTGGTTCTTCTTCTTCTTTCCTTTGTCTCACCCCCTTCCCTATTAATTTTCAGTTGCCCAACTATTTATCCCTTTATGCCCCATCCAGAGATTAAGTTAATCCAAAGCACTGACCCTGCAATGTGATTGGTTCGTCTTTTTTTTCTTTGTCTCACCCCCTTCCCCATTAATTTTAAATTGCCCAACTATTAATCCCTTTATGCCCCATCCAGAGATTAAGTTTCTAGTACTTCCTGGGGACCAGGTGACCACATGGGCCTTTTGCCTCAGGTCACATTTTAGATATTTAAGGTGCGCTCTCCTGAGCTCTCTCTCTTGCCTTTTGCCTCCTCCTCTCCTAGCCCCATCCTACCTTGTTGGTTCCATCCCTGCGCAGTTTGGGAGCATTCCACATGTTGCTGGTCAACTCATGACCCCTTCCCTTATTTTATTCCATTTTTCGCTGCATGATCCAAGCATCTCATTGGACAGGTAAACTCACAACCCCTTCTCTTATTTTATTCCATTTTTCACTGCATGATCCAAGCGTCTCAATGGACAGGTAAAGTATTACCCACCCAATAATCCTGCTCATGCAAATGTCTCTATCCTTTCATCTCTATATTCCTAGCTCTGTATTGCTTGAGTGAATTATCTGTATGCTTGATTATTATTTGTATGCATGAAGAACATCTAGTAAAGGAATAATTATTTTATTAACATAGTCTCTGCATCTATTTGTGGACTCTGGGAATTCTGACTCCCGTATACACAGGTTATGGCCCTATATTTAATGCCTATTGCCATTTAACATACATAATTCCCCAAGCGTATTAATAAAATAAGGCAATTTGGCTAACAGATGGCAGGCAGAGCCTTACCCCACTGCTGGTGATCAAGGAGGCAGCTTCCTGCCACAGTACAGGGAGGAGAGTGGTCTTCCCATGTTCCCCTTGCCTTCCCATGGTGCAGGGGTATGAAGAGAGTGGGCACTGTCTCCCCCTGCCTCCCTGTGATGTGAGGAGGCAAGGAGAGTGGGTGCCATTGTCCCACTTTCCCCCCACCTCCCCATCTCCCCAGCAGGGGGGAACTTGGGCACTTCAGCTTTGGGCACCCAATATCCTTGGGCTGCTCCTGGGGTGGGTTCAGAGCAGTTATCAGCACCATAGCGCCAATTCATTAAGCAGAAGGTGTGCATAGAGCCCTATACCAGAACAAGGTCAGGAACCCTGCAAAAAGTCACCGTCCCAGATGATGCATGTAGAGCTTATGCACATATATTGGCACAGAAACAGGCATCTATGCCTGCTTCCTGCAAGCTTGATCCCCCACCCCAGCTTTCAGTGTACACGTGGAGAACAAACAGGCTACCATCACAAGGTGGTACCAAAGAAACCTCTTGAGATCAGGGTTTGGAAGGTGACAAAACTTTTAACTTCATGCCATGATGTCGCATAGGCCTGCAGGCCAGAGCGGGTGAGTTCTGCCACAATTATTATTCATTTTATTTCATAATTATTACAGAAAATAATTTTGTTGTATAGAGGAGGGGCCCTGACCTGGATAGCCCCAGCCCAGCCTGATCTCGTCAGATCTCAGAAGCTAAGCAGGGCCGACATGGAGGCAGGCGATGGCAAACCATCTCCGAAGGTCTCTTGCCTGGAAAACCCAACAGGGTTACCATAAGTCAGCTGTGACTTGATGGCCAAAAAAAAGAGGACGGGGTGTTAAAAAATTATCCACCTTAGGTGCCACATAGGCCAGATACACCCCACTGCCCTCAAGATTCTTCAGCCAGCTCACGGAAGTGTCTGCCTGCTTCTTACTCTTTCTCTTCAAGCATCTAAACTTCAGTTTTTTAACTCACAGAGACACATTTGTGTCCCCTTCCAAAGGAGATTGAGATATATATAATCATTAAATAACATTACCTTACTTTGCCAATAGCTCTGGTTTTCCCCTCTGGCATACTACTGCAGATAGGATGGGACCATTAATTGTAAATTCACAACATCACATTTATACACATTTCTTTGGGGGGAAATATGAGAACCACTCTGCAAGGAGGAAAGAAGCTACTCCAACACGGAAGTAGTCGTGCACTCTTAAGAACACGAGACGATGCCTGCTGGATCAGACCAGTGGTCCAGCTAGTCCAGCATCCTGTCTCACACAGTGACCAACCAGTTTCTTTGGAGGTCCAACAACCTTCACAGGAGACGTCATCAAGTCTTGCAGGGTAGCTCAGTGTGTATAAGCAAGCAATGAGAGTAGAAAGTGTGAATTCTGTTCCCTCTCCTGGAGGATGCAGGTGTGGACTCTCTGAGATAAAGCCTACCCTTTAGGAATTCTACCAAAAATAACTATTCTGACTGAGAAAAAGGAAAGACATCAGAATTAGAATGCAGGACTCCCACTGTACAGTCTAGTCACAGAAGCAGGCTGAGCACACTTTGCAGTCTCCCAGGGGTTTATCCTGTGACATGCCCTCCTCCTTCAGCTCCATTCATAAGCCTCAAGGATCCTGTAATGTAGTCTAGGATTGGAAGACACCTATGTGGACAGGTTAAGTTCCATCTCTCCCTAATAGCGATCAATGAGAGTTCGTGAAAGAGACAATTGAAAAACAGCAGGAGGAGAAGGCAGAGTGAGAGAGCTGAGAGTGTGTTAAGCGGAGTGAAGCTGTGGAGCTCAAAGCTGACTGGAAAACAGTCAATTTGTAACAAAGGATCCCAAATGTTGAAATGGGAAACACTTCAAAAGTTCAATTGAAAAGGAACTTTATAACTTCTATCTAACTTTCTACAGTGTTCAAACCATAAATAAGAGTTAACTCCTTGTTTAACCTTGTGGGCTGGTTATTCTCAGGGAAAGAAACACTCAAGCAAAGATCCTGATCTAGATATATATTTTAGGATATGAATAAATGGTGGCAGCATGTGTTTGAGTTCCCTACTCCAATAACTCAGCGAAGTGCCTGAGTGAGGGGCAATTATGAAAAGGGGGCTGGGTAGTTATGTGACAGCCTGAACTACCTGTAATCCTGAACCTGTAAGAGAAAGGTTGTGGAGGGTGGCAGGCACTCTGTGGGGGCGAGAAAGGTGCGTCACAGTGGATCTTTAGGTTACCATACTCTCTGGTTTAATCACTGAATATGGTGTCCCACTCCCAGAACAAAGCGCTACAAAGAATGACACACAGCCCCCACTAGGAGGGCACTATGATATTTGTTTATTAAAACACCTCACCTTTCTACTATTAACATGGGCTCAAGAGGGATTTCAATATTACCCCATTTATACCACAGGATGTTTTTCATTTTGTCCAAGCCACTCCTCCTATCTATTCATTCCTCCTCCATGTTCACTGGAGGGACTGCTAATATCTTTTGTTAGCTGCCACCATCTCCCCACTTAATGACTGCAATAATGCTGGGGTCTTCATACCAGCCTGCAAACCCTATATATGCTGTTGCCTTGAGTTTCATAGAAGAAATGTAGTTTATAAATGAAAATAGTAACAATGACATAATTGTTATCATCATCAACAATTGTTGTTACTTTAGACTCAGGAGGACACTGAGCTGCACGAACCTCTTGCCTTATCTTGACTTATGGTCCCAGTAGAAAGTCCATAGGTAGATTGCAGATCATGACCTCAACATCAGTGGGGACTGATGGATGAAAACCCATGGCAGACCATTGCTGCTGTAGGCTTTGCTTATGGCTCTAGGTGTATTGTGTAGTGGGTTGACCGCATGGCTAGGCCCTTGCAGCTCCCATAGCATGCTGCACGCTTGACTCCTACACAACTAAGACAAAGACAAACGGCCAGGAGGCCAACTATATAGATATCCAGGGGACACCCCTGGATCCCATTGGGGGGTTCGAATTTCCCTCCCATGTTTCTATTGGCTCCCTGTTGGAGAGCCCAGGAGCCCAGTTCCCATTGTTAACCCAGGGTCAAGCTCTGGGTAGTCACTGGCCCCTGGTGTCGGCCAGTGGACACAACATCCCTCCCCCCATGGTTCGCCCCCCCCCTTATGTCATGTAGTCCTTTAGGTACGCCCGGGGCCGCCACTCTCTAGTGGATCGTCTGGGGCTCAGAATAGGGACCTCGGGGGGCCCGTCCCCCGTGCTGGGGAGCACCTGTGGTGCCGGCCCGTCAGGTTTCGGAGTGCCGGCTGTTGGGGCCTCCTCAGAGGCCTCCGGGGAGTTAGGGGCCCTGCTCGGATGCTCTTCCATGGGCGGATCCTGCACGGGTGCATCAGGGGGGCTCCACTCGGGACCGACTCCTTGTTCCCGCCTCTCTACATCCGGATGCTCCGGAAGCAGGTGCCGACGAAGCTGGTCGATGTGCCGCCACAGGATTTGCCCGTCCTCTGTTGACACCTCATACATCACGGTGCCTGTGGGCCAGATAATGCGGCCAGCAACCCATTCCGGCCCTCTTCCAAAGTTCCTAACGAAGACAGGGTCCTCTGGGAAGAAGCCGCAGGGTGCTTTTCTCTGTTCTGGGGCGTTCTGTGGCTCCGGAGCCCGGTCGGGGTGTAGCCGGTCCAGCAGGGTGGTTGGCCTCCGGCCCAAGAGAAGCTCGGCTGGGCAGCACCCACTTACTCGGTTGGGCGTTGTCCTTTGCGCCAGGAGGAAACAGGCGATGCGGCGTTCCCAGTCTCCCTCCGTCAGGCGGCTCAACGCCTCCTTAGCTGTCCGGACCATCCTTTCTGCCTGGCCGTTCGTCGCGGGATGGAAAGGGGCCGACCTGATGTGTTTGATCAGGTTGCTGCTCAGGAACTGCTGGAACTCCTCTGACGTGAACGCCGTCCCATTGTCCGAGACGATGGTGTCCGGGAGTCCGTGGGTGGCAAAGATCTTCCTGAGAGCCCTTAGCTGGAAAGGGGCCGACCTGATGTGTTTGATCAGGTTGCTGCTCAGGAACTGCTGGAACTCCTCTGACATGAACGCCATCCCGTTGTCCGAGACAATGGTGTCGGGGAGTCCGTGGGTGGCGAAGATCTTCCGGAGGGC
>NW_015164211.1:479572-498471 GCF_001447785.1 Gekko japonicus
GCGCTAGATCCCACCTTCGTCGCCACTATTGTGTAGTGGGTTGACCGCATGGCTAAGCCCTTGCAGCTCCCATAACATGCTGCACGCTTGACTCCTACACAACTAAGACAAAGACAAACGGCCAGGAGGCCAACTATATACATATCCAGGGGACACCCCTGGATCCCATTGGGGGGTTCGAATTTCTCTCCCATGTTTCTATTGGCTCCCTGTTGGAGAGCCCAGGAGCCCAGTTCCCATTGTTCACCCAGGGTCAAGCTCTGGGTAGTCACTGGCCCCTGGTGTCGGCCAGTGGACACAACAAAGTGGGAAACACTTTAATCTCTGGGTGATGGAAAGCTGGGTGTTGCCTGTGGGGAGGAAAGGCAGATGTATTGTGTAGCAGTTGCAACAGACAGTTCCTGTACTAATTGAGATGAATGAGGTGCTTTTACTGGGCTGCTGTTTCATTCCATGTGCCCCAGCCAAGATCTCCACTTTCATTTTCTGTGCACATATCTGAAAGACACCATAATCCTGTGCTGGAGAACATTATGTTATCATTCAGACAATACTCATACACCTAATGATGGGAGTTGCACTGGATCACTGTCTACCGCTGCTGACTGTTCTGCTGCCATATGCCTTGAAGCTCTGTTCATTATAGGATGCCAATGGCATAAATGTTTGGCTAGTACCTGTAAAGAACTTTGGTTCCCTTAAAATGCTGTTCTGATTCAAAGTTTGGTTCAGGCTTTGAATGTGGCCTGCTTGTGAGTTAATTAGTGTTCAAACCTGCCTTGCTGAGAAAGAGGACAGTGACCTTGTACAGCCAAGGTGACAGCACCTGCAGTGGGGAGTGAGAAGCCTGGTACTGGCTTTCCAATTAGCCACATTCCTTTTAATTAGGCCCATGATTTGGACTTGTGGGAAAGGGGCTGAGCCTAGCTGGAGATTGGCTCGGTTCCTTCCTCTCAGGTCAGAACACGGTTTACATCCCCTGTTCATCTTTTGGTTCAACACTTGGGCTATGTGTCATCACTAAGGGACCTTATTGGTTCATAGGCCTGGAACCGCGAGGGCCCCTTTACCCATAAAGACGTAAGATTCTAGTCTATTCTCAGCTTGATGGTGGCTACTCAAGACCTAGCCATGTAGACACCTTCTTGCACACTCTGGCCATCTTGGATACTTGCCTGCATAGGCCATTCAGCTCTGGCCTGTGATGACTCAGGAGTAGATCCACTTTGAATCACTGGAACTTTAATCTGAGAATGGGTAATATCTTGTAACTTGGAGCCAAAGTATTGCGGTTTTAGTTAGCCCTTAAATCCAGGGCTCTAGTCGGGGGGGAGCTCTCAGGTACGGAGCTCCGGAAGAGAACCTCTAGGGGGCGGGGCGGTCACGTGGTGAAGCCCCGCCCCCTTCTTTACCCTGCCCTCTGCTTCGATCCTCATTCCGTTTGGGAATGAGGATGAAGCAGGAGGGTAAGTAGCCGGGCCTTCTGACACACTTCCGGTGATGTCAGGGGGTGTGGCCTTCTGTCACTTCCGGTGATGTCAGGGGGCGTGGCATATGCAAATAAGTTATGCTAATGAGTTATGCTAATGAGCTCCAGCAGCTCTTTTTCTACAAGACCCCTGCTTAAATCTCTAGCTTTATTGTTTTATCCTCACAGTCTTTTGTTCCTGTTTTGAAGTATTCTTGCACCTTAATAAAAATATCTTTAAATTTAGTTTTGTGGTTGCTTTCACAGTCCTCAATCTAAATCCAGAGCCTTGACTGGCAAACCGTCTATCATTGTAATTGTCTTTTGTGAGAAACTCCTTCTGTGAGCCTACCTCACAGGGTGGACTTTCTGGTTTAATCCCAGGAAGGTTAGAAGGTTTGCCCTTTGGCTTCTGATTACTGGGTTAGCTAAAAGGGCTGGTGGCAGACTACCAAGCTGGTGTATGAACAGTCACACCCCAGAGTTTTGTAATTTTGTATTGCAGCCCTGTACCAAAAGATATTTGTCCCAACCTGGGCTAAGTGGTCTTTTGACAACCTTGGCTATGAAGATTAAAGAGTACACTGCCTCAGATGAGTTGAAAGCTAATGCCATTCTTTCGATCTGCTTATTCTGCTATTAAGTCTGCTTTCAGATGCTAAACCAGTTGAAGTTTCTGCACAGTCCTTGTAGATATAATGGTAGTCTAGCCTGGAAATGATCAGGGGATGTTAGCTCGCCATTTTCTAGCAGTGGGTACTAACAACTTATCTTGATAAAACTCACTCTTGACACAGAAGATGAGCTTCTCCAGCTTTCTGGTTTCAGCGACTCAGCTTTCTGGTTTCAGTGAAAAGGTGCTTGGCCTGGGCTAGGTGACCTTTTGACAGTACCAATAGCTCGTATGGGTTGCTTGGAATTCACCACCAAAGGTATCTGTGCTGCCCACTGCTTCAGCCAATGCATGGTGGGGATTTACATGCATTGGTTGAAGGTAGTGTAGTATACTCTCAGGTAGTGTACTCATACTGACTTCTGTTCTTTTCTTTTTTGTGAGAGCAGCTTAAAACGTGTTGGACAGGGGAGGGGTGTTAAGCCAGTTCAGTTTCACTATGTTCCAGAATATGAGTGGGAAACACTGTGGCCATTGGAATCTACATGCAGGACTCTATGCGACAATGGAAGAGGGGAGGGAGGATGGGAAAAATGAAGGAGGGAGAGGGAGTGCTTTGGGGGTATGGAGTAAGCTGAACAAAAGTCCTGTTTCGAGGAATGATCCCCTGTGCTGGCACCACCATTAGGTTAACTGAGACACGTGCCACGTGCAGTGGATTTTGGGGTGCAGCAGCATGCTTTCCTGTCCTCCTATCACCAGCCTCCCACCCTTCTTACATTGCTATCATCATCACCACCTCCACCCAGAAGCTGGAGCAGCTAATACTCCTTGCCTCCTCATTCCCCAGCCCTGTTTAAGAACAGCCCTAACAGCTTCCATGAACTCTCAGTTTGCAGGAATGGAGTTGTTATGTATTGGGCTGGAATCTCCCAGGTCTGTCCATAAGAGACAGGCTGAGCTTGGAGCTATGGCACAACAGACCACCAGGATTCTAGAAGTAACCAATGAGAAGGCGATGCTATGCAAATAGAGCTAACCAGTGAGGAGACAGTGTTATGTAAATAGCCTATCGTTAGGGGTGGGGTGGGTGTGTGTGTGTGGTTTTTGCATGCTACTTAAACAGGGCACTTGCCCTGGAGTCTTCAGTCTTCTTCCTGAAATCACTAAATAAAGTAGAGCTGTTCACTGCAATGCGACTTGAACCCAGTATTTAACAGGAGTTGAGGTTTGTGATGGGTGTTTGTGCCTCATTTCCTGAAACAGGGTATCTCTTGGGATTCTGAGAAGATATGTATTATTCATCTGCTTTTCCTGTTTTGTTGGTTTGCATTGTTTGTTTGTTGTTTCTTCAAAGTACTCTCTTTCATCCAGGGTTGTTCTAGGCATGAGTTCAGGCAGAGGTACATGGCCTTATGTTATATATTGATAGTTGTTCCAGCTAAGTTCTCAATCTTCTCTGATCCTCCCCTACACCTCCCCCCCAGTTCTGCCCTTTTCTCCTTATGTCATTGGTATTCATACAGTGACAATTTCCTCTTTTTCCTGTCAATTTTAGTTTTTACCGAGAAAATAAAAGAAAGGGGGGAAAAGAAAAAGAAAAGACATATATAAAATAGAAGAAGGCTTCTGATTTTCTCTACAACAAATACAAGTTTTATTACAAAGTTTTTCCTTGCACTGTATATAGAATAATGAACTCTCTCTCTTTTTGTCTCTTAATATCTTAATCAACAAAACCACAGATCATCAAGTCATTATTGTCTGTAAGGAACAAACTGTCTTTTCCCAAACCAATGCAGCAAATTTAACCATTGTTGCAAGGTCCAAGATCTGCTCCAACCATTCTTCTGTTGTAGGTATTGTCCAACACTTCCATTTCTCTGTGTATAATATTCTTGCTGCCATAATCATATATAGAAATAAAATTCCATGGCTTCTTTCCATCCGATTGTTCATTAGTCCTAACAGAAAGGACTCTGGTTTCAATTGTATATTAGTCTTTAATTGTGTATTTGTATTTGTGTCCAGTTTTTTTTGGCTTTCTTACAAATCCACCACAGGTGATAAAATGTCCCTTCATGATGATTAGATTTCCAACATAAACTAGAAGTACCTTTGTACATTCTAGACAATTTCTCTGGAGACATAGACCAATGATACATCATCTTATAAAAGTTCTCCTTACGAATAAAACTTAAGGTAAATTTCTAACCCTTGGTCCACATACCTTTTCATTGTTCAACATGCATGTTATGTTCAAAATTAAGAACATAAGAGAAGCCAGTGTTGGATCAGGCCAATGGCCCATCCAGTCCAACACTCTGTCACACAGTGGCCAAAAATACCAGGTGCCATCAGGAGGTCCCGCAGTGGGGCCAGGACCCTAGAAGCCCTCCCACTGTTCCCCTTCCCCCCAAGCACCAAGAATATAGTGCATCACTTGCCCCGGACTGAGAGTTCCTATCTATACCCTGTGGCTAATAGCCACTGATGGACTTCTGCTCCATATGTTTAACCAATTCCCTCTTGAAGCCGTCCATGCTTGTAGCTGCCATCACCTCCTGTGGCAGTGAATTCCATGTATTAATCACTCTTTGGGTGAAGAAGTACTTCCTTTTATCTGTTCTAACCCGACTACTCAGTAATTTCATTGAGTGCCCACGAGTTCTTGTATTGTGGGGAAAGGGAGAAAAGTACTGCTTTCTCTACCTCCTCTATCCCATGCGTAATCTTGTAAACCTCAATCATGTCACCCCTCAGTTGTCATTTCTCCAAGCTAAAGAGCCCCAAACGCTTTAACCTTTCTTCATAGGGAAAGTGTTCCAACCCTTTTAACATTCTAGTTGCCCTTTTCTGCACTTTTTCCAATGCTATAATATCCTTTTTGAGGTGTGGTGACCAGAACTGTACACAGTATTTCAAATGAGGTCGTACCATCAATTTATACAGGGGCATTATGATACCGGCTGATTTGTTTGCAAGTCCCTTCCTAATAAGAACATAAGAACATAAGAGAAGCCAATGTTGGATCAGGCCAATGGCCCATCCAGTCCAACACCCTGTCACACAGTGACCAAAAATACCAGGTGCCATCAGGAGGTCCAGCAGTGGGACCAGGACACTAGGAGCCCTCCCACTATTGACCCCCCAAGCACCAAGAATACAGAGCATCACTTGCCCCAGAGTCCCTATCTATACCTTGTGGCTAATAGCCACTGATGGACCTCTGCTCCATACGCTTATCTAATTCCCTCTTGAAGACGTCCATGCTTGTAGCTGCCACCACCTCCTGTGGCAGTGAATTCCATGTGTTAATCACTTTTTTGGGTGAAGAAGTACTTCCTTTTATCTGTTCTAACCTGACCGCTCAACAATTTCATGAAGTGCCCAACAGTTCTTGTATTGTGAGAAAGGGAGAAAAGTACCTCTTTCTCTACCTGCTCTATCCCATGCATAATCTTATAAACCTCAATCATGTCACCCCTCAGCTTTCATTTCTTCAGGCTAAAGAGCCCCAAGCACTTTAACCTTTGTTCCAACCCTTTTATCATTCTAGTTGCCCTTTTCTGCACTTTTTCCAAAGCTGTAATATCCCTTTTAAGGTGTGGTGACCAGAACTGTACGCAGTATTCCGAATGAGGTTGCACCATTGGTTTATATAGCGACATTATGATATTGGCTGATCTGTTTTCAATACCCTTCCTAATAATCCCCAGCATAGCATTGGACTTTTTTTATTGCAGTCACACACTGTCTCGGCATTTTCATTATCTACTACGACTCCAAGATCTCTCTCTTGGTCAGTCTCTGCCAGTTCGGACCCCATCAACGTGTATTTATAGTTAGGATTTTTGGATCCAATGTGCATCACCTTGCACTTGGTCACATTGAACCCCATTTGCCATGTTGACACCCACTCACGCCGTGTTATGGGAAACCTGGGTGGAACACCTAAAATTCTTTGTCAGGTTCCAGGGCATCGATGCCACCGACAAAAAGAAGTCGCTCCTGCTCAGTGCTTGTGGCATTGCCACCTTACACCTCGTCCAGAGCCTCATTGTGCTGAAGACCTTGGATGAGGCCACCTACGATGAGTTGGTCAAGGCACTCACCAACCATTTCGCGCCTCAACCTACCAAGACGGCAAGGCGCATGGACTTCTTTGTGCACCGAAGAAGTGGCCACCGACTTCATGGCCGAACTCCACAGGCTGGTCATCCACTGTGGATTCCCTGACCTAGGAGACGCCCTCCTTAACCAATTCATCGCAGGCATCAGGGAACAGAAGCTCCACCGTAAGCTCACCAGCCATGTGGAGCTGACTCTAGAAAAAGTGATGCAAGAGGCCATAGCTTTCGGAAAATCTCAACATGACCGCCGGGGCCATGCCACACATCAGGCCTCAACTTCCCCGGTCTCCAATGTCTCAGACGAGGACAAAGTGCACCAGGTCCGTTGCCCAGCTTACCGCAATTTGTGGCCTTCTGCTGCTGCTGGAGCACACCCTGCACAGCCCTCCACCCAAGTGCCCTGCGCCAATTGCGGCAAGGACCACGAACGATGCTCCTGCCGGTTCTGCAACGCGACCTGCCGGACCTGTGGCAATGTCGGCCACATAGCATGTGCCTGCTGCTCCCGAGGGACCAGACGTTGCTCTGCTGTACACCAGGAATCAGCAGAACTCCACACTGTGGCCGTTAACCAACACCAGGTATTGAAACTGCCCAGGGACACCCCCGACAAAATTAAAGTAACTGGCCTCAACCTACCAAGACGGCAAGGCGCATGGACTTCTTTGTGCACCGAAGAAGTGGCCACCGACTTCATGGCCGAACTCCACAGGCTGGTCATCCACTGTGGATTCCCTGACCTAGGAGACGCCCTCCTTAACCAATTCATCGCAGGCATCAGGGAACAGAAGCTCCACCGTAAGCTCACCAGCCATGTGGAGCTGACTCTAGAAAAAGTGATGCAAGAGGCCATAGCTTTCGGAAAATCTCAACATGACCGCCGGGGCCATGCCACACATCAGGCCTCAACTTCCCCGGTCTCCAATGTCTCAGACGAGGACAAAGTGCACCAGGTCCGTTGCCCAGCTTACCGCAATTTGCGGCCTTCTGCTGCTGCTGGAGCACACCCTGCACAGCCCTCCACCCAAGTGCCCTGCGCCAATTGCGGCAAGGACCACGAACGATGCTCCTGCCGGTTCTGCAACGCGACCTGCCGGACCTGTGGCAATGTCGGCCACATAGCATGTGCCTGCTGCTCCCGAGGGACCAGACGTTGCTCTGCTGTACACCAGGAATCAGCAGAACTCCACACTGTGGCCGTTAACCAACACCAGGTATTGAAACTGCCCAGGGACACCCCCGACAAAATTAAAGTAACTGTGTATATTGAGGGGGCGCCCTGCAAGATGGAGTTGGACATGGGGTCCTCTATCTCCATTATCTCCAAAGAGACTCTCCGGAGGCTCTGCCCGCAAGGGTGGCCCCGCTTGAGACCCACCAGTTTCACCCTCCGAGACCTCCAAAAGAACCTGGTGGCCATTAAGGAGTGGGGCAAGTTCCACATGCAACACAAGGACTTTGATGGACTGGACTTGCTGGTGATTGAGAGACGGCTCACTAGTTTTTTGGGACTATCGTGGTTTCCTTCCCTGGGATTTGGGGTGACGGGAGTGCATCACATGCAGCCTATAGACTTTCACAATGTATGTGACGAGTTCCTGGCAGTTTTCGATGGTACGCTTGGCTGCTACACTGGTCTGGCCGTTTCCCTAACTCTCGACCCGGCCATCCGCCCCATCTGCATGAAGGCCAGGCACATCCTGTTTGCACTTAAGACAAAGATAGACATGGAACTGGATCACCTGGTGGCTCAGGGGGGTTTGGAACCCGTGCTGCATGCCCTCTGGGAGAGCCCCATAGTTACTCCTGTGAAGCCCAACGGGGACGTCCGTATTTGTGCAGACTACAAATGCACAATTAACAAGGCCTTGCAGGACCACACTTATCCCGTTCCGGTGGTCGGCCATGTCCTGGCATCCTTAGCTTCCACAAAGGTTTTCAGGAAACTGAACTTGGCCCATGTGTACCAGCAGCTTCCTGTAGACAATGCCACCGCAGAGGCTCAGACTATCGTGACACACATGGGTGCTTTCTGGGTGCAGCGGCTGCAGTTTGGGGTCAGTGTGGCCCCGGGGAATCTTCCAGAATCTCATGGACTGTCTTTTTAAAGGTATCCTTGGGGTGCAGCCGTTCTTCGATGATGTTCTGATTGTGGCCTCCTCTGCCGAGACCTTTGCCGAGAGACTGTGCGCCATTTTGCAACACTTCCACACTGCCGGCCTTAAAGTGAAATGAGAAAAATTTCTCCTGGGGGTCCCGCAGGTCAAGTTCCTGGGATTTGTGGTCAACGCACAAGGCATCCACTCAATGCCCGACAAGGTCCATGCCATTGTCGACGCCCCGACCCCTAAGTCTAAGTCAGAACTCCAGGCTTTTGGGGGGGCTGCTAAATTTCTACCATTCCTTCTTGCCCCGCAACAGGGGCCCGTGGAGAACTGTAAGGGCTCGCAAGCGAACATGCAAAATAGCGTAGCTTGGAGCGCATCACAATAGAAGGCTTGGATCCTAGAATGAACCAAGAGATAGATCCGGATCCTAGTAGTAGTCAATTGGTAAACAATACTCTGTAAATAGCCTATCGTGGAATGTGGGGTGTGTGTTGGGTGTGGTGTGTTCCATGAATATAAGCAGGGCTCTGACCCTGCAAGTTTGTCTTCGTTTTGGAGCTGAAACCATTTAATATACATGAGTCAATCACTCTACGTGTCTGAACCCAGTATATTTCAACACACAAAGTGGGCAATTCGGGGTGAGAAGGCTCCAAAAAGCCAACTCCAGTTTAGACATGGAACCAAAATAAAACTGTGTAGATCAGCCACATTTAATGCTGGGAGGGGAAAACGCTGGAAAGTGCCTGCTAGTTTGCTTGCAGCAAGTAAGTTACATCTGGCTAACAATGCGTTTTCCTCTGTCTGCAGGTATTTATATTTGCACATGGTCAGAGGTGCAGGGACTTGGATGTGTATGTAAACGTGGTCCTTTTAGACAGGTACAACATCTCTCACTCCTTGCCTCTTCCATCATGCTTCCATTATCTTCTATTACATGATTCTTTCTCCCTCATTGTCTCCCCCTCCTTCTCTCTCCTTCCATTATCTGATAAGAGTGCTGTGTACATATTCTTCACACCAACCACTTATAACATGCAGTGTAGTGTACTGAGAGCTTCGAGTGAACACTCATTGTTCGAGAAGCTCCTTGCAGCTACATTTGGATTGGCCGCCCTTGCTGAGCCGGCCAACCAGGTAACATCAACTTGAAGCGGGCCATGCAAACAAGGGTTCCAAGCAGGGGTCATTTCCTGCAGGAGCACACAGGAGTGGAGCTCTGGCAGTAAAGATCCCAGGGGGCAGCAGCCCCGGGCCACAAGGAGCAAAACGCCGCCAGGTAAGTTGCAGTGGGTGTTGCCTTCTGACACACTTCCGGTGATGTCAGGAGGTGTGGCATATGCAAATAAGTTATGCTAATGAGCTCCTGCACCTCTTTTTCTACTAAATGACCCCTGGTGCAAAGTGCCTAATTGCCTATTGGGTTATTTGTATTTTGTGGGTGGGTTTTGGGGCTGGGGTTTCTGTATACAGTTGCAGCTCGCATGTGTAGTTATTGTTGCATTACTGAATAAAGAGCTATGCTGAAATCACAATAGCCTCTTGAACCCACTACTTAACATGCAGTATACAAAAAGGAACTATAGGTGACCACCAGCAAATAACCTATGCAACCAAAGCAGGTAACTGGTAACCAGGTGAGGATGAGCAGTGTCATGGGGAGTGGGTGAGATGCTGAAACAGGGGAGAGGCATGAACCCTGGTGAAGAAGTCAAGAAGGTCTATGTAAGAGACTGAGGAGAAAGAAGACAGGGCTGCATGGGTAGCTGCTAAGAAGGTCCAGACCCAGCACAAGGAAACAGGTGGGAACAGTCTGAAGTTTGGAGGGAGGCTGTGGCTCAATGGTACAGGATCTGCTTGGCATGCAGAAGGTCCCAGGTTCAATCCCCACTGTATCTTCAGTTAAAAGATCTGGCAGTAGGCGATGCGAAAGACCTCTGCCTGAGACTCTGGAGAGGAGAGCCACTGCCAGTCTGAGTAGACAACACTGACTTTGATGGACCAATGGTCTGATTCAGCATAAGGCAGCTTCATGTGTTCATGTGGGAGACAACCTGCCATTCTCCATGAGACAAGGGTAGCTGTGGACAGCAGAGCTGAGGTCATTATTACTCAGGGAGGGGACGGGGCTCAGTGATAAGTCTATCAGTGGCTACCAGCCATGCTGACTGAGGGGAACCTCCAGATTCAGAAGCACTAAGCCTCTGAATCACAGAGCCAGGAGGCAAGATCAGGGGAAGGTCTTGGCTTCTGTGCCAGGCCCGTAGCTAACGCAGGGCCCGCGGGACCTGGCCCCCTAGCAGTTTTTATGGGCCCCCTTCCTGAGCCTCGGCTCCCCTATCCCAACTCCCCCTGATTGCCTGTCAGCCTGTTGGCAGGGAGGACAAGGGCAGTGATTTCAGAGGCTGTCCGTGGTGCTGTGCCGTGGGAAGAGGCACTGGGGCTCGGGGGGGGCTGGACTCAGAGGCTGTGGCTGCTGCAGCCCTTGCCCTGGAACCTTTGATTGGATTAGCAGGCGGCCCCTCCAGGCCCCCTCCCTAAAAAGTCCTTAGCTACGGGGCTGTTCTGTGCCCTGCTGTTGGTTGTCCAGAGGAACTGGTTGGCCACTGTGTGAGACAGGATGCTGGACTAGGTGGACCATTGGTCTGATCCATTAGGGCTTATGTTCTTATCTTGATCTTGTTTTGACGTGGAAGTTGCCAGGTTCTACCCCAGTTATCTCCAGTTAAAAGGATCATATAAGAGGCGCCCTTTACCTGGCACCCTGGAGAGCCACTGCCAGTCAGACAGTACTGACCTTGACAGAGCAATGGTCTGACTCGGTATAAGGCAGCTTCATGTTTTCATCCGAATCATGCTTTGCTTTGCTGTTGAGAGAGAAAAGAAAACCTGTGTTAGGTTAAACTCCTTGCACTGAGTAAGGGAAGATGGTGGATGCTGCCACTGAAAAGAATTCAGCTGTTACCAATTAGGGGGACAGAAGGAAAAAGAAGAAGAGTTGAATTTATACCCTGCCCCTCACTTGGAGTCTCAGAGTGGCTTACTATCCCCTTCCTCTCCCCACGACAGACAACTGTGAGATAGGTGGGGCTGTGAGAGCTCTGAGAGAACTGCTCTTGAGAGAACAGCTCTGAAAGAACTGTGACTGACCCAAGGTCACCCAGCCGGCTGCATGTGGAGAAGTAGGGAATCAAACCTGGTTCTCCAGATTAGAGTCCACCACTCTTAACCGCCAAACTGGCTCTATGAAAAGGAGTTTTACTACACTCCAGAATCTCACCATCTATTTCACAGAGGCCAAATCTGCATCTAGCATTTGCTCCGCTGTTTTACCAAACCCACACTGGAACAGAAAAAGATGCGGCTCAAAACCACATTCCCTGGGCCAACGCCATACTGACTACAGAGTCACCCCTGAATGGCCATAAAATAGCCATAAATCTGTGCAGACGGCTACCGTAAAACCGAGAGAGCCAATGAAATGAAAGCGGCATGCAGTCTGGACACTGCCATAAAATCCGACAATCAAAGTGAAAGTGGCATCCAATGTAGAGGGGAATTTCTGTTCCAGCGTGGGTTTGGTAAAACAGCGGAGCAAATGCTAGATGCAGATTGGGCCAGTGTCTCTTTCAGAGATCCCAGTGGACCAATAAATTACTTCTTGATATTCAAGAGGAATTTAACGCTGAATTGCACTGGCTGAAGTGAGAATGCTGCCATGGTAGAGGAATACCTTGCACTGGTTCCATTAGTGATTCAGCAGAAAAGTGTCAGAGCAAGCTCACCATGCTTAGTAAGAAAAATAGGAAAGCTTCAAGAGCAGTTTAACAAGAACAGGATGTTCTGTCACACTGGTCCAGACTTGCAACATTTTGCCTTTGAAGAGAGTCTACAGGTGAAATGAACGCACCATTTCTGGCTGAACAATTTGGCTACTGCCCCAGTGGCTTCAAGTCTTGGCCAACTTCCCAAAAGAACAGAAATTGTAAAGACGTGCTTTGAACTTCGGGAGATTTTTTAACTGACAGATTGCTTGCCAACCTATACACTTGCTAAATGTACCCAGTAACTGGGAAATGAATCTAGACAGCTATCGCTGTGTTGATTCCAACAAGGATAACGACAAAATAAACAAACTGATCTTCTTTTTGATGGCTTAGCTTTATATAGGGAATAGTAGTAATTCTTTACCACTCTTTAACACAGAACAGAAGCATAGCTAATAGAGCATCCACACCACATTGTAATCAAATTATGCTTGAATCATCCTTTCTGTTGGCAGAGTTTCAGAAATAATCCCATCCACACTTTGGAGCTTGCTTTCAATGAATTTTGCTGCAACAGGATTTTTGTGAAAAGACAATAACTGACTGCAGGCCACTAATACAACAGAGAGGCCTTCATTTTTTTTTTTAACATATTTATTTCAGTTTTAAATGCATTACATCATGCGTATTAGTTCTACATATAAATATAACAACCTACAGAGTCCCACAACATCTTAGATGGTATTTTACCTCTTCTTTAACCATTTGTAAAACGTTTCCCACCTATTAAAAAATATCGTTAAATCATTGTACTGTAATAATGTGGTCAACTTGTCTATTTCAATCACTTCCTGTATTTTAGAGATTAAATCTTTTTTCAACGGTATTCCCCCTTGTTTCCAGTTCTTGGCAAATAAAATACGTGCTGCTGTAATTATATATCCCAAAGTATATTTTTCCTCCTTTGTATATTTATCCGGCATCACATTTAACAGAAAAAATTCTGGTGTATATGGTATCTCTATTTCTAGTATGTCACCCAGCATTTTGTGTACTTTGTGCCAATATCGTTGTGTCTCGGCACATCTCCACCACATATGGTAGAAGGTGCCTACATTATTTTTGCACTTCCAACAGTTCTTAGACAGAGTTGGATAACATTTTGCCAGTCGATCTGGTGACCAATGCCAGCGGTGGAACATTTTAAATAAATTTTCCTTGTAAGGAATAGATCTCAGGTGTTTAGCAGCTATCCATATTTTAGACCAGTCTTCAATGATGTAACCAAAGTCTTGCATCCATGTAATCATGCAACTTTTTACCTCCTCGTCTAGCTCATAATTTACCAGGAATAGTTTATACAGTTTCTGAGAGGCCTTCAAAGCACAAACACAAACACATACTAACACACAGCAGAGAGAGAGACAACAAGGGGTAGGCTAAACTGCAAGAGAAAAATCCAATAAACCCTGAACAATAGGGAATGCACCACAGCTCCCCCTAAGGTACAAGAGAACTAACAGCCGTACTTACATTAACTAGACCAGCGGTGTCAAACTCATTTGTTATGAGTGCCAGATCTGACATAAATGTCACTTTGTTGGGCTGGGCCATGTGTGCCATAAAATGTAATGCCAGGTATTGGAGATAGGAACTGTGTAAAGGACAGCAGCTGGTAAACTCCGAGTTGATGTATCCTCACTGCAAAGCCCCATGGACTGAAAGGGGTGTGTACAGAGGAAAACTCATATGGGCAGACTGGAGAGCCAGCAGTGTAGCACTGGGCAGATGCTCCCACGCTGCTCGACTGCTGCAGATGAGGTTGTTCCGCCATGCTGAAGCCACAATCAGAGTGGCTCCATCCACTCCACCCCACCCCCCAAGCAATCTCCTGTATCCTCCCTTGCACTAGTTGCTCACGGGCCGCATAAGAGCCCTGTATGGGCCGGTTCTGGCCCCCAGACCTTACGTTTGACACCCTTGACCTAGACTCTTAGCAGGCTGTCACTTCTCCAACACTCTCCCCATCCTCAATACACAGTTTCTCCAACCTGCTTTGCTCAGATATTTTTGGGAAAGTGTGGTCCAAATGCATTATCGCACCATCTGAACAGAATGGTGAGCATTTCCTTGCCGTGTTGTCGCCCACCATTTCCCTGCTGTCTGACCCTCAGTGCTGCCATTTCCCCCATCATGCCACCAGTGGGTTTCTGAGGGCTTTTATAAAAACTGGTCATTGCTATAGTGCTGGGACAAAATTCAAGACCAGCAGCACCTTAAAGACCAACATTTTTTCCCCCCAGGGTATAAACTCGTGTGAGTCGATACCCACTTCATCAGAAGCGGTACTGCTATAATCCGACAGTGCTAGAGCAAGTCCTGCATTTTTTAAAACCCTCAATAATCTGTCTGGGAGCACAGTGGGAAAAAGGACAGCTATGATGGTTCATGGAGGAAAGAGCACAGGAAACTCCCCTGTGGAAGATCTGTTGCCCCTGTGATTGCTTCTGCATTTGTTGCAGCAATGAAAGCAACACGGAGAAGCCAGAAGTCAAAGTCTTGAGTACAGAGGCAGCCTGGACATTATGGTCACTATCAATGTTCCCTCTAAGCTGTGGAGGCTTGTGAGCAAAAGTTCTACTTTGTGAGCTGCTGGCATTCAAGTTGCGAGCGAGCAATTTGGCTGCTGCATCAATTAGTTTGCTCTGGAGCCCCATCCTGCCTGAGCTAAGACAAAAATGTGTGAGCCAGAGGCTAAAAAACTGTGAGCCAGCACACACTAACTCAGCTTAGAGGGAACACTGGTCACTATATACTTTTTATCAGTATTATACCTGTACAATATAGGGCTTCTCCTAAAGAATCATGGAAACTGTAGTTTAATGATTGAGCAAAGAACTATGTTATGTATCCTTAGCCTCACTCATGGATAATAATTTTAAAATATCCACCTGGTGGATTATACCCAAGGCTCATCTGGTCTAACATTCTCTTTCCAATAGCCAGCTAGATGCAGTGAGATGGGGTGGGGGGCTTTTAATCTCCCCTTCCTCCTGCAGTGCCTTCCTCTGCCTGACAATAGCAGCTGTAGCAAGCATTATCTTTCCCCCCAGAAGAGGGGAAGAGGATGGGAGAGTGATATTTGTTCCCACACTTCCTGCCTGGGCTGCCAGCAAGGCTGCCCTTGTGGGTGCTAGCCTTGATAAGATCAGCTAGTGGCTTCTCCATTCACAGGCATCACACAAGGACAAGGTTTAAGGGCTTGGCATTTCAATGAGGTGCTCTAAGGACATGTTGCAAAGCAGCCAACTGACTTTGGGGGATTTTGTGAGTACGGCATGCTAAGGACTGGGACCAATTATTGAATAATCTGTGCTTTAATCAAATTTTGTATATAACTTTTGCATGAGCAGGAACCTTCTGCATCACATAAAGCTTAGATTAAGCAAACCTACTAATGGAGTACTTTGAACAGCTCTGAAGGTAATTGGGCATGCAAAAAACCCCAACCACTGAAAAATGGAAAGATATTCTCTGAATTAACTAATTGACTCCCTGAGCTTTGGATTTAAATTTTAAGAATTAAAATTTAAGAAGCTAAGGGCTCTATTTATGGATGGGCTCTATTTATGTTGTGCTGTCAGAAGGTTGGAGTGTCAGAATGGGGAAACCGGGGCTACCAGTTTGGTGTAGTGGTTAAGTGTGCGGACTCTAATTTGGGAGAACCGGGTTTGATTCCCCACTCCTCCACTTGCACCTGCTGATGTGACCTTGGGTCAGTCACAAGTTCTGGCACAGCTGATCCTGAAAAAGAGCAGTCTCTGTCAGAATTCTCTCAGCCCCACCCACCTCACACGGTGTCTGTTGTGGGGAGGGGAAGGGAAAGGAGTTTGTAAACCACTCTGAGACTCCCTTGGGTAGTGAAGGGCGGGGTATAAATCCTATATCTTCTTCTTCTTCAAATCTCTGCTTAGCTGTGATGGTTCCTGGGTTACTTTGAGCCAGTCACTCTTGCTCAGGAGACTTGTGAAAGCACAATAGAAATCTAGGTGCCCTGCCCTGAGCTCCTGGCCAAAAGGTGGGATAAAAATGTGATGGGTAAATGAACACAATAGTTCTGAGGGACACTAGATGGTAACAACTCATCAAGCAAAGGTTGTGTACCAAGAAATCTCCTATAGCAGCCATGGACAGAAGGCACCAGTGAATGCAGAGTGATAGCTCATGACCCCTAACATCACCCAGCCATGTACACACACACCCTCCACAAACAATGTGATGCTAGGGAGCCAGGAAGATGCCACATTGTCCCCTCATCAGAAGCAGCAATGTTCGTACGGGGCAGGGACGTATACAGAAAACTCAGAGTTGTCCCGAGAAAGGTTTCAGGTCTGATGCAGGGACAATACCTTTATGCAGTCAAATCCTTTGCATTTCACATGACATTGCATGGCTGTATTTTGAAATGGAATCAGTATTTTGACAGGGAGAGGAGTGAGACCCACAAGAGCAACGCTACAACAGCAAGCTCACAGATGGTATATGTTGTGAGCTGTTCAACAGGATGACAAGAAAGAGCAATGGAATTAGAAACAAAGAATGGGGAGTTGAATCCCGCAAGGGGAAATGCCAATATGGCCTCCACAAGGGGCAACTCTAATATGTGAAGCCCTACTGGCAACAATTAATTTCAGACAGGAAAAAGCAAGAGAGAGAGGACCAGACTCCAGGTCATATTACTCCACAAAGTTACACTCAGACACTGTCATCACACAATCCCATTATGTGGACATTGTCATTTCCTACAGGACAAGCCCATGACATGCCCCTTTTCTCACCCAGCCCTTTGTATAGGAGGCCCCCTGTCATACAACCTGAAGAGATTGCATTTGGAGTGCTGGTTCAGGTAGGAAACTCATATTTAGCATACAAGATTTCTCAGGTTCAATCCCTGCCCACAATCTGAAAGGAGAAAGGGCTGGGGAGAGAAGCCACTATGTGATATCAACTTTTCCCCCTGTTCTTCTGAAATGGTGCATCATGGGACATGGGCCCATTCCATCTTTAAGCAAGTTATCCGTTTATGATATTTCTCCCTTTGGGCATGGAGACTGGCTACTTGCTATCCTGTTGGAAGCTAAAATTCCAAGTATCCGTAGACAGGATTTCTCTGGTTTTTCTGACTCTTCATCTCTTCCTGTTTCCCAGCCACTGGGAGATGCATCTCTTCTCCTCCAGTCCAGTCCCTGCCCTGTAATTCTTAATTGATCAAAACTCACAACTGAAAAAACTTAGGAAAACACAAGTTAAAGCACTTAGAGAAGACTTATTTGCATATCCTTTTTGATCATCAATTCTGCATTTTCTGGCTCCAAGTTTAGTAATCTCACTGAAAAGTACCTGGATACAAAATTGTTTCTTGACCTTTCCTCTTTAGCATGCTGATCTTAATGACACTAGTCTGTGTTTTCTTGTTTCTGTTGTTGTCCCTGGACTTCGCTACGGTATTTAAGTTCTGTAAATCCAGTTATAATATTGGTGATGTGAAATTTGAAATGTGACGTTTGTTGCAGGAATTCTAACAGAGAAGATTGTAGTGTAAGAAATTAAGTGAGACATACGTACTTTTATTTTTCTCTACTGAAGGACCTCTCTCTAGACCACATTGGTGATTCTGCCCTCAGGTGCTAGGATCACCAGGCTGCTTGATGAGCTCACTCTGGAGCAGGCCACATAGAACTGTCCACGTGAGAAGCAGTCGTCTGTTAAGTCAAGTCCTGCTACCTTCCATGAAAGTGATGGCCTCTCTACTTGTGTTCCTGGATTGTTTTGCTCATATGGAGACTGTGTTGTTCTGACCACCTCAGGGTGATCTTGCTGGTACTTGGCCTGTGCAGCTCAGTGCACTGCAGAAGTACTATGTGCAAATGTCTTCGCCACATTCCTAAATTGCCTTCTCCTTGTGGCATTGGTGTATCTGGCTCGACATTTGCCAGGAGCTTTCTTGGGGACAGTAAGAGGTGAGAAGTCTGAGGGGGAGTTGGTGTGAGGGAGTGGTGATGTGGTGGACATTTCTTCAGATTCATGAAGGAGGCACGTGTCGAAATGGCTCATAGAAATGTCCTTTACTATCTCCCCATAAACCCTGGTCCTGCTCCTACACCTGACCGACACCGGCTTGTCTGGTGTTGGGGGGGATTGTATTTAATGGCATCAGGGAGGCTGGGCCAGCAGCAGTGCTAAGTCAATCCTGCTGAGCAAACCTCCCTGGCGGCTGTAAGCATCCCACCTCGTCTCCTACACCTGACAGGCAGCTGCCTGTCCACTGTAGGACGGGGAGGGGGGAGGAGTATTAGAAGCCACTGTGGAGGCAGGGCTGGCAGGATCACTAAGGTGTTACTGCTGGGGCAGGCTCCCTCGTGGAACCTGACAGACAATCGCCTGTTAGGTGTAGGAGGTGGGGTGTGTGTGTTGGGAGCCATCCCACCTCCTCTCCTACACCTGACAGGCAGCTTGCCTGTCCAGTGTAGGAGGGGGAGGGGGAGGAGTATTATAAGCCACTGTGGAGGTGGGGCTGCACCTGACAGACAACCGCCTGTTAGATGTAGGAGGCGGGGGGAGTGTGTTGGAAGTCACCCCACCTCCTCTGCTACACCTGACAGGCAGCTGCCTGTCCAGTGTAGGAGACTTCTTAGTGAGCACCTATGCCATGGTAGGAGAGCTCTCCCTGAATTTGGTGTCTCTAGGTCCAGCAGTTTAGCCTGGGCATTGATTTTACGGTGAGGGAACTTTCTTTTATACATATAGATG
>NW_015164211.1:500930-501039 GCF_001447785.1 Gekko japonicus
CTTCCTCAATTGCAGAGCTACGTCTGAGTCCAAAATTGCCATTTAACACCTTCTCAGCCAGCCAGTAGTTCTATATCCAAGTAAGGACACCAGCAAGATTCCTATGGGT
>NW_015164211.1:501083-507700 GCF_001447785.1 Gekko japonicus
TGGTGTAAACTTGGGCTCAAACGCTCTCTGTGCCATGGAAGCTTGTTGAGTAGTGTTGCCAGCCTCCAGGCAACCATCCTCCCCTCCCCTCCCGTCCCCAAACCCTGCCCTCTCCTGGATCCACCCCCGAAGTTTCCAAACCGGATCCACAGCCGCCTCTCCGTGAGGAACCCGAGGCACCTCCCACCGTGGTGCCAGACTGTCCTGCCTCCTCGGCGCCCTCGTCGGTCCCAGGCCCCTCGGCTCCCAGGGCCCCCGAGACCGAACCCATCGCTACCCCGGAGCCCCGACGCTCGACGCGCCCCAAGAAGCCACCCGCCTACTTGAAGGACTTCGTCTGTGGGTGCCTTCTGAACCAAGGGGGGAGGGGTGTAATGTATTCAGCCTGACATGCCCGGACTTGCCCGGGCTGGCCAGGCACAACTCTTCAATAGCTTCATGTCCAAAGACAATGGGTCCGTAGGATCCTAGCCGGCCCAATCAAAGGGCCAGCTTCTCAGCCGGGAGACCAATGGTCGCCCGGTTACTGTAAATAGCCTATCGGGAGTAGGGGGTGTGTTTAGGTGTACTTGGTGGCGGGTTTTCTGAACGTATATAAACCAGCCTGCGAGCTGGTCCCTTGTCTTTGTCCTGACTAAATAAAGGTATGCTTAGCTGAAATCACTCTCCGTCTGCATACTTTTCATTTAGCATACAAGATTTCTCAGGTTCAATCCCTGCCCACAATCTGAAAGGAGAAAGGGCTGGGGAGAGAAGCCACTATGTGATATCAACTTTTCCCCCTGTTCTTCTGAAATGGTGCATCATGGGACATGGGCCCATTCCATCTTTAAGCAAGTTATCCGTTTATGATATTTCTCCCTTTGGGCATGGAGACTGGCTACTTGCTATCCTGTTGGAAGCTAAAATTCCAAGTATCCGTAGACAGGATTTCTCTGGTTTTTCTGACTCTTCATCTCTTCCTGTTTCCCAGCCACTGGGAGATGCATCTCTTCTCCTCCAGTCCAGTCCCTGCCCTGTAATTCTTAATTGATCAAAACTCACAACTGAAAAAACTTAGGAAAACACAAGTTAAAGCACTTAGAGAAGACTTATTTGCATATCCTTTTTGATCATCAATTCTGCATTTTCTGGCTCCAAGTTTAGTAATCTCACTGAAAAGTACCTGGATACAAAATTGTTTCTTGACCTTTCCTCTTTAGCATGCTGATCTTAATGACACTAGTCTGTGTTTTCTTGTTTCTGTTGTTGTCCCTGGACTTCGCTACGGTATTTAAGTTCTGTAAATCCAGTTATAATATTGGTGATGTGAAATTTGAAATGTGACGTTTGTTGCAGGAATTCTAACAGAGAAGATTGTAGTGTAAGAAATTAAGTGAGACATACGTACTTTTATTTTTCTCTACTGAAGGACCTCTCTCTAGACCACATTGGTGATTCTGCCCTCAGGTGCTAGGATCACCAGGCTGCTTGATGAGCTCACTCTGGAGCAGGCCACATAGAACTGTCCACGTGAGAAGCAGTCGTCTGTTAAGTCAAGTCCTGCTACCTTCCATGAAAGTGATGGCCTCTCTACTTGTGTTCCTGGATTGTTTTGCTCATATGGAGACTGTGTTGTTCTGACCACCTCAGGGTGATCTTGCTGGTACTTGGCCTGTGCAGCTCAGTGCACTGCAGAAGTACTATGTGCAAATGTCTTCGCCACATTCCTAAATTGCCTTCTCCTTGTGGCATTGGTGTATCTGGCTCGACATTTGCCAGGAGCTTTCTTGGGGACAGTAAGAGGTGAGAAGTCTGAGGGGGAGTTGGTGTGAGGGAGTGGTGATGTGGTGGACATTTCTTCAGATTCATGAAGGAGGCACGTGTCGAAATGGCTCATAGAAATGTCCTTTACTATCTCCCCATAAACCCTGGTCCTGCTCCTACACCTGACCGACACCGGCTTGTCTGGTGTTGGGGGGGATTGTATTTAATGGCATCAGGGAGGCTTGGCCAGCAGCAGTGCTAAGGCAATCCTGCTGAGCAAACCTCCTCAGCAGCTGAACCTGACAGACAATCGCCTGTTAGGTGTAGGAGGTGGGGTGTGTGTGTTGGGAGCCATCCCACCTCCTCTCCTACACCTGACAGGCAGCTTGCCTGTCCAGTGTAGGAGGGGGAGGGGGAGGAGTATTATAAGCCACTGTGGAGGTGGGGCTGCACCTGACAGACAACCGCCTGTTAGATGTAGGAGGCGGGGGGAGTGTGTTGGAAGTCACCCCACCTCCTCTGCTACACCTGACAGGCAGCTGCCTGTCCAGTGTAGGAGGAGGGGGGGAGGAGCATTAGAAGTCACTGTGGGGGTGGGGCTGCACTTGACAGACAACCACCTGTTAGGTGTAGGAGGTGGGCCAGCAGTTTTGCTTCACCTCACAGGTGGTTGTTGGCCACCTGATTTCCTCAACTGTCATTAGCTCTCTGCAGTCCCTTGTAACTGTTGGGGTTTTTTTTACCTCAGAACACTGAGCTCTACAGCTGACCAATCAGAGCCTAGCAGCTGCATAGGAATCAATGGGGGGAGCATATTCCCCCCCCCTTTGACCCACTTAGGGGTCGAATTTCTAAAAATCCCTTCTTAGTGAGCACCTATGCCATGGTAGGAGAGCTCTCCCTGAATTTGGTGTCTCTAGGTCCAGCAGTTTAGCCTGGGCATTGATTTTACGGTGAGGGAACTTTCTTTTATACATATAGATGGCTTCGATCCAGAGTAAGATTTCTGTGACCACCAAGAACAGGACTTCGGTGGGCATTTCTGGCTCCCACAGGAAGGAAGGATGTGGGGAAATCACATGGAAATGTTACTCTGGATCCAACCCTATGTCTCTTTTTGCTCAAGGGAGAATTACATCTTTTTCCTCAAACTGCCAGACAGAACTCTGTCTGTACCTAAGATTACATTATAAATTCATAATCCCTGCATGGCTTGTTACATTTGCCTGAGGCAACAGAAACTGGAAGCTTGTAAAGGCAGCTATTTCATTCAAGATTTTTAGAATGCAAGGCTAAAAGGTATGCTGTGTTCCACTTTAAAACACACGCCACTCTAGTAACAGAGCCAAAGCAGACATAAACTGCCAGGCCATTTAAAAATAAATAAATCCAAACCATCATTTTTATGACTGTTCAGTGGGAAATAAGCTTCTGACAGGACAAGAAATAGATTTGACTTTCAAGTTCTTTTCCAATGGTGCTTGCTGTCACGGACAGGCCGTGTTAACTCTGTCCTCACCTCATCTGTTTGTTATGTGACTCTTACAGGATTTGGTGAAGCAACTTTAAGACCATTAACGTTTCCTAGAGCATGCTGTTTGCAACTGCCATCATTCACAGCTTTTCTTCTGAAAATATGCACAGTGAGCGTAGCTAGGTGTTAATACAATTTTTGGCAAAATGAGAAAGGAAAATTGGTGACAATGTCAAACAGATGATCTGCTATTAATGAACACCACATTACGTAACTGGATCATGGGCCATATGGCCACGCAGTGTGACCAGACACTGGGCATCTATTATGACAACACTGTCACAGTGCCCAAAACAGCTACAGACTTGCCTTTTACTGGCCCATCTTGTTTCCATCAGGGCATGGCCATGAAGACCTTTAAGTTACATAGGAATTCATTTGGCAGAAATGAGGATCTGATTGACAGAACAAAATTGGTTGCATGAAAATGAATTTCTCCCCTGAATTCTCCTCAAAATTCTACTCTATACATTTTGTAAATATATATCTGGGTGTTTGACCATTCAGTATTTAGCACCCCTTTGAACAGGCAGAAAACCTGCTTCTGAAATGTGAATGTTTAACATTGCTGTCAAATTTCAAAATCAAAGACAATTTCAAAATTTGCTGATTTTCCCCCCAAAAAATCAATCTCAGCTCTAAAATTAAGTTATCAAGCAAACTTTTAGGGAACAATCCTAAACAGGTCTATTTAGACATAAACCTCATTTTATTCAATGGGACTTGGTCCCAGGAAATTTTCCATTGTCCCAGGAGATTGCATTCATAGTCATTTAGACAAAATTCCAAGCATATAATCTTTTGGCTAGTTAGGATAATACAGCATTTTGATACCCAAATATTCAAAATCCTAGGATCTTCCAAAACTTTCAGGTTACAAGGCCATAAATGTCCAATTGTTGTTTGGTAGTTGCATGGCTTTCATCAAATGCCTTCCATTAAAAGAATGCTTCCATTGGCGACTATCACAACTGTAAATTACTGTAGCTGGGGAAGCATAGTTCTTTACCCAGCTGTGCCTTCCATACTAGAAGCATACTAGAAGCACTGCCGGAGTGCCCTGGAGTGGTGCTCCCGCAGTGACGAGCCCAGGGGCCCCCCTCCCGAGGGGGGGAAATTAAATGCCTGGCTTCCCTGCACGAGGGGGAGGGGGAGGAGGAGAATGGATTTATACCCCACCCTTCACTTGGAGTCTCAGAGCGGCTTACAAACTCCTTTCCCTTCCCCTCCCCACAACAGACACCCTATGAGGTGGGTGGGGCTGAGAGAACTCTGACACAAACTGCTCTTTTTCAAGGACAGCTGTGCCAGAGCTTGTGACTGACCCAAGGTCACATTAGCAGGTGCAAGTGGAGGAGTGGGGAATCAAACCCAGTTCTCCCAGATTAAAGTCCGCACACTTAACCACTACACCAAACAGACATGCCCTCTTTTCCCCTTGAGCCTCTCCACTTTTGCGGAGAGACTCAGGGGGGGATTTAAATGCCTGGCCTCCCTGCACGATCATCTCCGAGTGCCCCACAGCCACGGGGCACTCGGAGAAGACCACGTAGGGAAGTCAGGCATGTCTGCCCGGCTCCCCTTCCTGTCTCCAGCCAGCCCAGGCTGCCTGGAGATGGGAAGGGGAGATGAGCAGACATGCCCTCCTTTCCCCCTGAGCCTCTCCGCTTTTGTGGCCTGGGCTGGCTGAAGACAGGAAGGGGAGCCGGGCAGACATGCCCAGCTTCCCTGCGTGATCTTCTCCAAGTTCACAGACATGCCCTCCTTTTCCCCTGAGCCTCTCCGCTTTTGCGAAAAGTCTCGGGAGGGGATTTAAATTCATGGCTTCCTGCCAAGGCGGGCTGGAGGGGGAAGCAAAGCAAGAGGGGGTTTAAAGTTTAAACCCCTTATCGCTAGAGTTGCGCAGCAGCAGCAGCACAATCTTTCCATTGTATTCTATGGGGCCATAGAATACAATGGAAAGATCTCGCCGCCCCTGTGGTGCGACTATAGAGGGAAGGGGTTTAAACTTTAAACCCCATTTCTCTTTGCTTCCCCCCTCCCACCCGCCTTGGCAGGCCGGCTGGGGAAGGGAAGGGGAGGCTTTTGAAGATTCCTCCCCCCCTTTTTTGCTTCCCCTTCTAACACACTTCCGATGATGTTAGGGGGCGTGGCATATACGAATGATTATGCAGATAGCAGGTATGCTAATGAGCTCCTGCACCTCTTTTTCTATGAAATGACCCCCGGAAGCGCCTATTGGATAACACCTGTGATATCCTTCATCACGAGCACCTCCAAGTCCTTTTATACAGAAAGAGCCACAGCAGCTATCATATATTCTAATAGCAAAGTGTATTCCTATCTGCGTATACTTAAATCTGCCGACCTGGTCCATTTACACAGCAGTAAGATTTTTCAAGTGCATTTGGGTAACACCCCAGGGTTGCAGAAAAATCTGAAAACTTTTTTTAAAAGGCAGGATGGTTTCAAGCCACCAAAAGACAAGAGCGTTGTCTGTACAGCCAGAAACAAATTCTCCTCCTGCTGCAGGCATGCAGGGGAGAACTTGCTGCCATGGCTGTTGAGGGGCAACAAAAGGATAGGTGCCTTTTGATTGCCTAAAGGACCATAGCACTGTTCCCTCCAGGGGGAAAGCCTGGAGGCCAGGCATTTCTGATTTGTGTTCCCCTCTTTCCTATCCCCCCACCTTCCCAGATATACCTACCCTGTGGAGCTTGAGTAGCAGCAGCCATGGTACCGGGGAAGAGGAAAGGGAATGGGGGTGAGCTACCTTGTAAAGGGCCTCAGAGGCAACGAGGTGGTTGCTGGTCTGTAGCTACAGTGGGGCTATTTGGGGCTCTGCCCCTTCCTTAAGGGCCAGTCCCACAAGATTTCCTTCTAAAATGTTTTTTTATTATTATTTTTAACACTTTTTAAAAAGGCACCTTAAGTAAGAAGCAGAGAAGAAGCCACCATGGAGCTAACATGGAGCAGACAGGCCAGATCTGCTATATGTCAGACAAAAGCATTGGCAAAAACTCTGAAGATCCTCTCCTGGAGAGTAAAAGAGCTTAAAACATGTAGACATATTTATTTGATGTGAAACTCTAATGGAAAACTTTACACAGATACCAAATCTATCAGAACTATTTTAGAAGGATTCTATTCAAATTAGGGTTGCCAAGTCGACTCACCCCTCGGAGCGGGGGAGCCTTGCCGGCGTCCGGGAGGTCTTGATGGGCGCGCGCGCCGGCAGCACATCACTGGAAGTGACGTGTGACGTTGCTGATGTTGGGGGCGTGGCCGAGCTTGTCGGGGGGAAAACCATATGGTTTTCCCCCTGACGAGCTCAGCC
>NW_015164211.1:508008-525440 GCF_001447785.1 Gekko japonicus
CGCCGAGCTTGTCGGGGGGAAACCCATATGGTTTTCCCCCTGACGAGCTCAGCCACGCCCCCAACGTCAGCAATGTGGCTGCGTCACCTCTGGTGACGCAGCTTCGGGGGCGGGGTTCCCCCCGGGGCCCGATTCCGCCGCAGCAGAAATCAGGCCTCCGAAGCGGGGGATTCCCCGTCCCCCGTCCCCATTTGGCAACCCTAACTCAAATAGATCAAGAAAAACATAAACCCATCTCAGAAATACACAAACCGCATTTAGAAAACACAGTTACAAAAGCAGAATTATTAGAAGCGATAAATCAACTCAAAAATAACACAGCAGTAGCCAATGATGGTTATCCCCCAGAATTTAAAAAAATGTTTAAATCAGAACTGCTTGAACCATTCAAAAAATTATGTAATAACATACACAAAATAGGGAAAATACCAAATTGTTGGACTAATTCTGAAACAGTATTAATTCCTAAACCAGGGAAAGATAATACTTTAACAGCATCTTATAGGCCCATGATGGGAAAATATTTGCCAAAGTAATGACCAATAAGTTAAAAATAGTCCTTACTCACTATATAAAAACAGACCAAGCAGGGTTTTTACCTCAATGTAACAATATCAGAAGAATGCTAAATTTAATCATACTGCAAAAATCATTAAAAGAAGCCATAATTTTATCCCTCGATGTAGAGAGAGCATTCAATAGTATCAAAATAAATTATCTCCAGGAAGTTCTAAAATTAATGGGCTTCAGTGAAAATTTTTAAAAACTAGAATCATAGAGTTGGAACAAAACAGGTCCCAGGACAGATCCTTAAGGTTCTCCACTTGTCACTCCTCTTCAAAAAGATGAGGAACCATTCACAAGCATTCTTTGGGTGTGATCTGTCAACCAGTTACAGATCCACCTAACAGTCATAGGATCCAAACCCCATCTTTCCAATTTGTCAACAAGAATATTATGTGAAACCTTATCAAAAGCCTTACTGAAATCAAGATAAACTATGTCTACAGCATTCCCCTGATCCAGTAAGGTAGTAACTTTCTCCCAAAAAAAGAGATAAGGTTAGTCTGACATTACTTGTTTTTGAGAAATCCATGCTGGCTCTTTCTAAATGCTCAAGAACTATGTGTTTGATTATTTGTTCTAAAACTTTCTCAGGTACAGATGTCAAGCTGACGGGTCAGTAGTTACCCGGATCCTCCTTTTCCCCCTTCTTGAAGATGGGGACAACATTTGCCCACCTCCAATCTTCTGGCACCTCACCTGTTCCCAAGAATTCTCAAAAATAATGGACAGAGGCTCAGAGATTACATCTGCGAGTTCTTTCAGCACCCTTGGATGCAGCTTATCTGGCCCTGAGGACTTCGTTTCATTTAAAGAAACTAGGTGTTTATGTAGTACCCTTATGTCGATCCTAGGCTGCAACTCCCTTCCCTCATCATGTGTTCTGTTTTTGCCATATTGAGCACCATTTCCCTTGCAAGAGAAGACTGAGGAAAAGTAGGGATTGAGAAGTTCTGCCCTCTCTTCACCACCTGTTACAATTCACTTTCCTGTCCCCACAATGGGCCTACCATGTCCTTGCTCTTTTTCGTACTTTGAACATAACTTTTTGTTGTTTTTAGCGTCTCTCGCTAGCTTAAGCTCATACTGAGCTTTAGCTTTCCTAACTCTGTCTCTACAAGCACTGGTTATTTGTTGATATTTATCCTTGGTTATAAGGCCCTCCTTGGAAGCAATATATCACAACCCTGTAGCAAAAATAAAAATCAATAATACCTTATCAAAAACCATATTATTAAAAAGGGGTACTAGACAAGGGTGCTCATTATCCCCATTATTATTTATCTTAGCATTAGAACTCTTAGCTGAATATTTAAGGTTAAACAAAAAAAATACAAGATATTCAAATAGGACCACAAGAACACAAAATATGATTATACACAGAAGATATGATTATATCTTACGAGGCCTATAGAATCATTCAAAGAAGTCCATATTAAATTACAAGAATTCAGTAAAATTTCCAGTCTTACTTTCAGCCAGTTGAAATCATCGTTCCATCCAATAAATATTCCAAATAACACATTAGAGCTAATTAAGACTTCTTTTCCTTTTAATTTGCTGAAAAAGTGGCAATATTTGGGTATTCATATTCTTCCTAATATACAACACCTACTAAAATATAATTTCCAAACTTTACATGAGGAAATAAAAAAATCTTTGCAGCAGTGGAACTCAAAAACACGAACTTGGCTCGATAAGATTAATTTGATTAAATGTTTTGTATTACCTAAATATCTATTCCTGTTTAGGGCACTGCCAATTTATATACTAAACAAAACTATAAAAAGCTGGTAAGTGGACTTAAACAAATTTCTATGAGAAGGGAAGAAACCCAAGAATAAACTTTCGAAAGATGAGTAGACCCAGGGCTATTTTTGGGCAGGAACGCACAGGAACAGAGTTCTGGCTGACTTCAGAGTTGGCCATGCCCACTACAGCCAAAACCTCTGCATGCATGACTACAGAGGAAAGGCCTGGAGAGTGGCCCCCCCCCCCGACGACTCTGAGGCGGGCAGGCCGGGGGGGGCCCTGGAAGGATGGGGGAGACATTTAATGCCTCCCCGTGCCTTCCCCAGCCTGTCCAAAGGCCAGCTTGCCCAGGCTCCCCACAGCCGCAGGGCGCTCAGGCACCCCAAGGGAAGGCAATTTAAACTGCCTTCCCTTCAAGGGGCGGGGTTGCCCGGGTTCCCCGCAGCCACAGGGCACCCGGGCAAGCCAAGGGAAGGCATGAGGTGTGGCTTAACATGCTAATGAGCTGTGCTGTCAGGGTGTGGCCTAATATGTTAATGAGTTTCTGTTATTGGGTGTGGCCTATTATTCTAATGACTTCATGCTGGGCTTTTTCTACAAAAAAAGCCCTGAGTAAACCACATGATGGAGGTGGTATTGACATACCAAACTTAAAATGGTATTATGAGGTACCAAATACTGCCTCAATTGTCAGGACAGCAACCTCAACACAATTACCAGATTGGGCCCAAATAGAAATGGAACCATTAACCCCTCTCCCTCTGTGGAACAAAAATATTTTAAAATCTTGTGACCAACATAAAAGTCCTTTTTTAAACACTTCACTAAACGTATGGCAAAGGTGAAAAGAAAAATTAGCACCGGGGATATCAAGGCAATCAGTATATACTCACCAAGAATGGTTTATTCCAGGACAAGACCCAAAGGAATTTTCCACATGGAGAGAATCAGGAATCACGCACATTGCACTCCTATTAGATAAAAACAAAATTTTAGATAAATCAAAATTGGAACAAAAAGTTAAACAAAGGATTAATTGGTATAAATATCTTCAAATCAAACACTTACTAGAATCGCCACCTTTATTGCTAACTTGAAATAGATCTTTGACACAATTTGAAAAATTCTTAGAACAAAATATAAAACAAAAGACAAGTTTAATTATGACTCTTTATAAACAAATAAACAGAATAGAAGAACCAGAAACCCTATCAAAACAATATTTTAAAATATCATTATCAGAAGATGATTGGACCCAAATTTGGGAAGCAGACTGCAGAAATTCAAAGACATTCACAATTAACATACAAGCAAGTAAAATATTAACCAGATGGTATATACCTCCCACCACAATGCACCGGATAAACAAAACAATTAGCCCTTTCTGCAAAAAACAATGTGGAAATCTAGCAGACTTTATATAATTGGCAATGCCCAATTATACAAAAATATTGGCAACAGATAACAGAACAAATTAGAGAAATCACAACAGTGAACTTACCATACACTCCAGAGTTTCTTTTGTTAGAAAAATGGCCTAATTGCACAAACGCTTGTAGCCTCAAAGGGGATAGAGAAAAATCCCCCTACTATATCACAATGGTACAACTGAATTTGGGAGTATTTTATTTTAAAGAAAATATCTTTTACTTCAACAAACACATCTCCAGTAAACTATAATATGAAACTACGTGCAGTTTGGTACCCTGTTATAAGTTTTATGTTAGAAAACATTATCATTCCAAACAATCCTCTTTATCTCAATATGATTTAGTTTTAGTTGGTAGAAAAGTGTAACAATTTTCATGTTGTATGAATAGAAAATTGAAAAAAAATGGAAAGAATAAAAAATTATGGATGTTATGGACGTTTTGAACAGTTGTAAAGATGAAATAAGAATGTTAATTAAAAAGATATTTATTTATGCAAAATATTTTATGCCGCTTTCCCACCCAAATAGGTTTCCCAAGTTGGCAAACATCAAAACATTAAAACATTTAATATATTCAAATAGCATTAAATAAGGTGTATATATAAAATATTTACATTCGATAAAAACATACAAACACATGTAACAATATAACCAGAGAGGAGGGCCAATAACTAGGGTTGCCAGGTGCCCTCCTAACTCCAGTGGGGGGATTTGGGGGGGATTTGGGGGGTGAGTGGGGATGCCCACAAGTCCTGCCTCCAAGTGTGACCACCTGCCTGGCCACGTGACCCTGCTGAGCAGCTGAAGCCCTTTAATTATGGCAGGAGGGGAGGGAGAGGGGTGGCCAGGAAGGTGGTCGCACTTGGGAGTGGGGCTTGGGCCAGGGCTTCCCCAGTAGCAAGCTGGCTGGGGCAGATTGGAGCCCCTAAAAGTGGGGGAATCCCCACCCAGATCTGGGGGCTGGCAACCCTACCAATAACAGTTATTGGTGTATGTCGAACAACAAGTCTTCACCTGTTGACAGCAAACAACAATAGAGGGAGATAGACAAATCTTTCTAGGGAATAGCAAAGTTTTGGCACCACACCCAAGAAGGATCTTTCTCAGGTTTCCACCCTTCTAACCTCAGGGGGCAGGAGCACCCTAAGCAGGGTCTCTGAAGATAGCCTGAGTGGATGAGTAGGTTCATATATGGAAGAAGGCAGTCATAGAATCATAAAGTTGGAAGGAACCTCCAGGGTCATTTAGTCCAACTCCCTGCACAATGCCTTAAGTTATGCTGGCCCCAAACCATATAGAGCTTTAAGTGTCAATACCAGCATCTGGAACTGAGCCCGGAAGCAAACTGGAAGCCAGTGTCAATGGAACAAGATTGGAATGATATTCTCCCTACTACGCACTCTAGTCACCACTCTGTACTTTACACGGGGGCTGCCAGGAGGAGAGAAAGTGGAAATAGCATAAGGAAGGAGATACAGGGGAATATGAATCAACCCATGCAATTCCTTGTGGGTTCCCCACTTGTTATGTATATTTATGACACATAACCCTAACCATGTGGATGACCCAGACAAGCCGAAGATCTTTAATGAGGATAGAGAATGCTGGAGGCTTGGGAATAGGTTATGGGTGTGGGGTCTGTAGTCCACCCTCCCTTTATTCCTACTTTCCCAACTTCTCCCACCACTATGCATTGTTGGCTCCTAGTCTGTACAAAGGATTGTTAATAGGAGGATGGGGTGTTTCCTAATACTCTGGTAATCCCCTGCTTGTGACTGAAGGTGGCAGTAGAAATAAACCTGTATCAAATAAATGGAAGGTGAGGGGCAGCTTGTTCTGAAACGCAGGAAAGTTATATGCAAACATATGTAAAAACCTCCACAAGATCCAATTCTATTAAATAAAAGAAGGTTTAGGAGAAAGCAATTTTGAGCAAAGTGTCAGCAAGATTTAAAGGACACTTACCCATCTCCTGCCTGTCACTATTATTCTGCAACTTCCCCCCACACACACATACATATTTTGCACTGTAGAAGTCACAGGTTGTTTCTGTTTCATAGACCCAACCATGGAAAATAGAAAAGCTCATATTTCAGGTGAATATTGAAAAAGTATGTACAAATGGATGTATCATTCATACACTAAGAGTAGAAAATATTTTAACACTTGGGGAGTTGTTCTGAGTAATATACGATATGAGTCATTATATCTAGAATTTGGATGATTGAGGCTGTGATAATAATAGACACTCTGGCTCAGAAAACAGCTTCACTGAAAATAAACTGCAGCACAAGCACAGGTGATCCTAGCAGGCTCAGGAAGATGGTCTCCTTCATATAGGCAAAGTCTCCTAAAATCGTCCCCTGGGAAACTCCCCCCATCCTTTTTATTTTGCCCTTTCTTGATTTTTCACTCTCTCATGTATACAACTCCATATCCCTTGAAATAGTTAAGACAGAAAAGTGAATTTAATACCATCTGAAAGAGCACATACTTTGAATGAACATATACTTCAAGATGTGGTCAAAGTTGAGATTATACACACACACACAATATCAAACAATATTTTCCCATGTGATTATCACCTATCATTTCAAGAATGATTACACCTCACTTATTGTTTATTTCCAAAATGCGTTGACTTGAATATTTCTCTCAAAATAATCTGAGTGTAAATATTTTGTTAGCATAGAAATCTTTCAGTTTTGATTGAAGCAGGTTAGTATTTTTTGATAGTAACCATTACTATTATTATTGTTCAGGTGGGTAGCCATGTTGGACTGAAGCAACAGAACAAAAGTCCTTTCTGCATTTGCCTGCTACTCTGGATTTTCTCAGTGTCTGAGCTGAGGCAATTTAAGTCCACGGCAAAACAGCATCCAAATAACCCCGGGGCAACAGCTAGCTGAAACCAGGCTGACCACTGAAGGGAGGTAGTGTAATGCAGAATGGGGGAGGGGAACGGAATAAAAAGAATGTTGAACTTGATATTAGTGCAGAATGGGGGGGAAACTGAATTAAAAAGAAGTTTGAATTCAATTTTAGCGCAGGATTGCTTGGAGGACGCTACAGTAATCATGGATTAAAAGGAGAATGCAGAAAGGTCCAAAGTGTGAATCCAGTGGTAGGCCCACTTTAAGGCCCACAAAGTTTAATTCTGGGTATAAGCTTTTGTGTGCATGCACACTTCCTCAGATACACTGAAACAGACTTTGCCAACCATTGCATACGGGGGGAGGGGGGTAATTGCCAGGAAAGGCTAATTAGAGTCAAGATGCATAAGTGACTGAGCAATAAGCATGGTTAAGATTAAAGCAGTTGGTTCATTGTCAGGTTGATGGTGGGGTGAAAGTTGTTGAATGCCTGGTGGAATATGTCCAGGGTTTGTTTACCTTGTGACCAAGAATGGTACCCAGAGAAAACCTGTTGCAACATCTAATTTGTACACTCACTGGGGGACCTCAAAGCAGCTGTTTTATTTCAAAGGAATTTCAGAAACAGATTAGAACAGGAGATTGTTGATTTAGAAGTTATTACAACACTCAGGACAATGGAACCCCCAGGGCTTAACAGAGATATTGGGCTCTTACCTTACTACACATACTAAGTCACTCAGTTCTTGCATCTGTTTGTTAATTCTTTTATTATCTGTATGCTAATTTGCTGCTATTCACAGGTTTTATCAACTGCTTTAATCCAATATTTAATCCAATTAACCCTTCCTGGCAACTAACCTCCCCACACACAGACACCCTCTCTCTACCTATATGTAATGGTTGGCAAAGTCTGTTTCAATGTACCTGAAGAAGTGTACATGCACACAGAAGCTTATACCCAGAATTAAACTTTGTTGGTCTTAAAGGTGCCACTGGACTCAAACTTTGTGCTATCATTATTGTTGACATACTAGTTGTTAATATTATGAGCACTACTTGTATTTGTCTGAACACTCAGTTCCTGGGCAAGTGCCACAAGAAAAAGTATAGTAAGTAATATGGTTGTGTTCCATGTATCAATTTGCATTTGCAGTGAATCAGTTTCAGAACATTTTCTGGAGCTGAAAAAATATATTAGTCATTAGTGTTTCATAGACTTTCCCTCTAATCTTTTAATTGCATTCATCTGGAGGCAATATGTATGCATTCCCATTCATTATTTCCAAATCTACACTCATACTCTAGTACCAGAAAGCTGATGGTGCTGATGGATGCACACATTTATTGTAATTGCTAGCTTCTCTTTTAATGATCTTAAATGTCAAGTAAACACATTCTAGAAACACATTCTGTAGGCTTGTACATTCTGTAGGCGTGTCCTAGCCAAAACTATACAGAATCTTGTGGCTAACCAGTTTACTGTGCATAAATTTTCATGAGCCATAGTCCATTTCAACAGATGCGTGAACAGTTCCACTCAGGTGGTATATATAAATATACGCAACCATACAAAGAGGATGAGGGGAATGTTATAACAAAGGCAAGCCAGAAGACCCAGTATTCCAAAACATAGGTGTATTATATTCCAAAGCACAGGTAAATATGAAATACAGTCAAAATAATCCAATAGGAGTGGATGTGGACCACTCCAAACTGCTGACAAATTGGCAAGATAAGAAGAAGAGAGTGACAATCCATTTATGTAAATTCAGTATTAACAAGATTGGGCCATGAGTGGTTATCTCACTACAGACAGTAATCATTCATCAGTGCTTACATGGTGTTACAATACCTTCAAAACTGCATTTTGATGTAATATCATCATATGTAGCAGCCATCCAACCACCATCAATAACAGAAACAGTTCCTGAAACACACAGAGGTTGCCAGCATGGTCTTTCCTGGACTAATCTGATTTACATTTAAGGAGGAGTCAAGATCACTTTTGCACAATTCTATATACTTGCAAATGTCCTCTATACCTTTTTGGATGTTGGTGGTGTATACTGCAGCAAATATTAACATTCCTGTAAACCTCCCAAATTGCACCCTCATATTTTGCCCCCCCCACACACACATTTTTAAAAACCTTTTTCTTGATAGTACTAGTGATCAATCACTAAAGGAAGCCTTATTCAGCAACAGAGAATCACTCTTACCATGCTCCATTTAGGGGGAAAAACCTCAATTGTACTATCAATTCTTATCAACACTATTAATTGTACTATCAATTAATATCAACACTAAGGAGGGCCCTAGTAAGCAACAGAGGATCCACCCCACCATGCTTCTTTTCTATTTTGTCTAAATAGAACTAGCAATCCAGTGCTAAGGACAGCCTTACTAAGCCACACAGAATCTTAAACAAGTGCTAAAGAGTTTTTTACCTAGTCCTGTAATTTTTAGTACCATTCTGTTCTGTTTACTATACTGTTTTGACAACCATGCAACATTATCACAGCAAGGACGTTTTGTTTTCCCCACATTTGTCTTTTCATGTGGTAATGTTGGGATAGCGCCAAAGTGTTCAGAATAGTGATGAACATAATAATTATATTACTGCTATTGAGGTCACAGCTGAGTTGGCACGTGATTGGTAGCCATTTTGTTTTCCTCTCTGTTCTCCAGTTGTAAAATGGCAACTGCTTCCCAGGCCAATCACTGAACAGCCAATGATGGGGCAGGGGTAGGGGTTACCCACTGTGGTCGGTAATTTTTGAAGGTGGGGGAGGAATGCTTTGCCAGTTTTCAGTTTGGATTATCTGGTTTTGTTCAGTGCCTGCTGGCTAATTTCCCAAGAAATGGCCATTTCTTTCCTTAGATGCCGAACATACTTTAACACCATTTAATTTATTTGCTGGTGAGTAAAAAAAGTTTTGAAACGTCTGTCCTTGATTAAGGATTGAGCATGTTGTAACATATCAGACTCTTTTTTAAACAAATCAAGAGACTATTGGGATTTCATTCACTATATCTCCAACTTTGGATATTAAGGTGTAAACCTGATCCATATTTTCTTGAGTGAAAACCACACATTGCAAGAAACAGGCAGTTGTGGTTATAAGAAGAATAGAACTAACACAGACTTCATCACAGACAAATTTAACTTGCACATCCCTCATGCTTTTAGTCCAAAACAGGCAGTCATCTGTGGCTTGCGCCACAGCATGAACGTTATATCCTTCATGTGACTCAAATATTTGCTCATACAGTGTTCCAGAATCCCATAGAAAATATCTCATGGCCAATTTGAGTTTTTAAGGTGGCATATATCATTGTCAACTTACAATTGTAGAAAATGTCTCACAGCAACGAACCTTTCCTGGGAGTTCTCAGCTGGTAGTGGTAGTGGTTCCTTTAAAAAAAAGTGTTAAGACTGCTTTTTAGGTTTTTTTCAAGCATGGCAAGTGCTTGACATGCCCCCCACTTTCCTCCCAAAGAACCGAGGACCCTGGGGCTCAACTGTGTGTTAACATCTCTGTTGGGATCTAATTCTTCAGCATCGTAGCATTTGGTGAGTTCTCCAAAGGCCCAACTGAAATTAATTCAGGAAGTTCCAGTATATTGACAGTGGGCTCCTAAAAGCTCTATGTGTAGTTTGCATTCAGTAACCAGAGGCCTACAGCTCCTTCATTCCGTCTTCCAGATTACCTGAGTTTGGGAGTTCTCTGTTGAAAAGAGCTCCTGGGGATCCACAGAAATTTCCAACAGGTGATACCATATCTGGGAAATGTCACTTTCAGGCAGCACATCTGTGATTGCTCTGCCATCAATCACACTGGTCTGGTTCTCCTAACCATACACCAGTGTGGAAAATGAACTTGGTCAGTACTAATTCTCCCACATCAGAACTAGCACTGATATAATACTCTTTAAAGTTAGGCCTCACCACCGGGGTAGACTGACAAGTTCCAGGGGCCACACAAGAGTGTCCGTGTTGTCACTAAGAGCCCAAAGGCATGTCTGCTAGCACAAAAATGACTTCTTTCTTAAAAGCACCTATTCTGGGTGGGTCTGAGATAATTTCTGATTGGCTGGAGTGACTAGCCATGTTGATAGAGCCTATTTGGTGCCCGGGGCGGATAATTTTTAGCATCCCCCTCTTTGTTTTGCCATCAATTCACAGCTGACTTATGGTGACCCTGTAGGATTTTCAAGGAAAGAGATGTTCAGAGGCATTTTGCCATTGCTTGCCTCCATGTTGGCCCTGCTTAGCTTGAGATCTGACAAGAGCAGATTATCCTGGGGCTATCCAGGTCAGGGCTAGGCTGAGAGTAATGGGACTGGGCTCAAGGTCACCTGGCAAGCTTCCATAGCATGAGTGGGGATTCGAACGTGGCTTTCCCAGATCCTAGTCCAACACTTTAACCACTACACCACACTGGCTCTTGTGATGGAATAGTGTGTTGGGATTTGAATCTTTTTACTGGCATCATTATATATATGAAGTTAAATACATTTTTCGCTGCCTGCATTTCTTTTCTGGCCATTGACTACAAAGTTTGGGTCCGGTGGCACCTTTAAGACCAAACTTTGTTCTGCTGCTTCAGACCAACATGGCTACCCACCTGAATCTGTTTTCTGGCCATTATTATTATTATTTGTTTTATTTCATAGCTATTACTGAAAATAATCTTGCCGTATAGAGGAGGGGCCCTGACCTGGATAGTCCCAGCCTAGCCTGATCCAGTCAGATTTCAGCAGCTAAGGAGAGCTGACGTGGAGGCAGGCAAACCACCTTCAAATGTTCCCATAAGTCAGCAGTGACTTGATAGCAAAAAAAAAGAAAAGAAAAGAGGAGGGGGTTATTAAAAAATTATCCACCCTGAGCCCCATATAGGCTAGGTGTGCCACTGACAAAAAGATATAAGCTAATTATACATTCTGAAACCAGCATAAGAGGATTTTTTACAAGCATGTTCTTAGATTTCAGAATTAACTTGGACATTGCAGTATTCTGAGTAAACATGCATAGAATCATGCATGCTGCACATTTTGAGGACTGCTCAAAGCTCTCTTTCTAGTATCCCACTAGTTTAAACAAACAAACAAACAACAAAAACAAGGATACATCTAGCCAGGACATCATTTTACAAGGTTATCATTACTCCCTCTAGTGTTTGTTTTAGTGAACTCCTCCTCCTCCTCCTCCAGAGTCATTCAGCCTATTGCACAGTGATTAATGAGTCTCCATCCCTGTTGCCTGGGCTAATTTATTTAAAAGCATCATCAGAACCAAACGGCATGTACAGGAAGCTTTAGATGCCATTGTAAAGTCAACATTTTTACAGCTGTTGTAAATTGCTGATGACATGGCCATCAGCAAATTAAAAAGCTTGATACAGGCACATTTAATGCTTTTCACACACATACCCCTACATTGAACAAATAAGAGCTTTAAGATGCAAGAAGGTGCTAACATTCAGCCCAACTTAAACTTACCAATGGGATGTTTCTCACAACCAGCATCTTTTTAACCTGGGTCCTTAGTCACTACTGATCCAATGTTAGCAAACCAGGGATCTATAGCCCAAGTAACTATAACTGGTAGTTATACCAGTGCCAGTGTTTCCTCTAAGCTGAGTTAGTGCGAGCTAGCTCACAGGTTTTTAGCCTCCGGCTCACACATTTTTATGTTTGCTCAGGAAGAATGGCTCCAGAGCAATCTAATTTATCCATTAGTTAAATCGCCCACTCACAACTTTAATGCTCCCAATGCTCTGCAGCTTAGAGGGAACATTGACCAGTGCATATGTATAAGGTCCAAGTATACATGAATAACAGTGTCATCACACTGACCTTTGCTTTAACACACAGAACACACACCTAGATAATCATCTGAGGCATGAAAGCCCAAGCATTTCAGACTTGTCATACAGCTTTGGTTCTGACCTGGATGGCCCAGGGTAGCCTGATCTCATCAGATCTCAGAAGCTAAGCAGGGTCGGTTCTGTTCAGTATTTGAATGCGAGACCACCAAGGAATTCCAGGGTTTCTATGCAAGGTAGGCAATGGCAAACCACCTCTGAACATCTCATCTTGAAAACTCCAAAAGATCACCATAAGTTGGTTGCGACTTTATGGCAGAGGGTCTATGCAGTCCAACCCATACCCCAAAAACGGTTTGGAGGGAAATATATATAAACTTGAGCCAAGGAATCCATTGTAGTAATTAAAGCACTAGCTAATTGCCATGAATCAGAGCAGAGTATCTGCTTTGCCTGTAGAAAGTCCCAGGTTCAATCCCCAGATTTCCAGTTAAAAGGATCAAGTAGCAGCTAATTTGAAACACTTCCACGTGAGACAATTGAAACCTACCACCAGTCAGAGTAGATGGTGCTTGATAGACCAGTGGGGTGACTCAGTAGAAAGCAGCTTCATTTGTCCCTGTCTTTCTACACATTTTTATCCTGTCCTTCCTCCAAGTGTTTGGATGCCTGGGATGTCCAACCGGGGGATTCTGTTTATGTCTCTACTAAAAACATTAAGGGGCTATGACCTAATCGTAAATTGGGGTGGAAATTTGTGGGACAGTTTAGGGTATCACGGAAAATCAATGACGTGGCTGTAGAACTGGAACTGCCTAAAAATCTAAGACATTTGCATTCCGTTTTCCATTTCAGCTTATTGTGCCGTGATCCTGGGCCTTCTGAAACGTTTCCATCAGTGCTTCCCGGGGAAACGGGGGGAAGTCTTTGGGAAGGGCAGGATGTCAGGTAGCCCTGTCATGATGTGGAAAGTGGAGGGGGCATCTCCCTCACCACGCCAGCTCATCCTGTCTAGCCTTTCTCCGCTTATCTTGGCACTGACCTTGCTCTCCCAGCTGCCGTTATTACCCAGCCTGGGAATCTTAATAGTTTAGGCACCCAACTGCTTGCTTGCCCGCGCAGGCAAAACGTAATCATTGGCCTTAGCTTATGGGGGAGGGGGACGTTTGATTTTACTATAAGTCAGTGGCCATCATATTGCCGGTCAATTCTGACACAAGCTGTATACTTGTTCTTAGTAATGGACTATCATTAAATACGTCTTCTTAAAGAGCCTTGGTGTATGATGTGATCCTGCTAAGCAACCTGACAGAGGGGAGGTATTTGTGAATTTCCTGCATTGTGCAGGGGGTTGGACTAGATGACCCCGGAGGTCCTTTCCAACTCTATGATAGTATGAAATAAATGGCTCAAGATACATTTATAAGCAATTTTTTCTGAGTAGCTGGTGGTATGACATGTTTCTAATTTGTAAAGTTCACAAGCCACATGATTTTGTTTCAGTACTGTTATATTTGTTCTCTTTGTGATTTAATAATACTATACTCCTATACAAATGCTAACCCGTTTAAGTATTTCATAATTAAGACAGTGCCAGTAAAAAGTGGGACAAAGTTCCCAATGAAAGTACATAACCACATATACCAGAGTACCACATTAATCTCTCCCCCATCTCTCCTTGTTCCTCAAAATCTGAGTTCAATTTAATATTTCCACATCTACATTACTGTCATTCCTTCAATTGTTTACAGGTCTTTAACATGTTTACTCAAAATGTAAATCACACTGTGTTCAAATGGACTTACTCCTAAGCAAGTACAAGACTGCATCCTCAGTTACCTGCTACATAGTGAAATGAAACAATGTTCCTGCCACTAATGAGGTGGCGATACATTTTCCCCAGTCATATGATGCCATATTGAGCAGAGGATAACATCTCCAGTGTGAATGGAATGTCGGTGTGGAACTTATACAAACATTTAGGCACCTGGCACTTTAAATCTATCTTAATTTAAATTAATAAATTAAGTCAGGTGTCAGGGTTCGATAGTCAGGTCATACAACATAAGAAGGATTCTGTTTATTGGTACACCAGGACTATGACACGTGTACTGCTTGTGTCAAGAATGCCCGGGAGCAGTATGGCACCCTGAATTATACTAGGTTCAAACGCCCCGGCTTACAAGCTGAAGCCAATAAGCAAAGCTCGAGCACGCGGGGAAAGAAAGCGGGCAAAAGCTGACAGCAGCTGGAACATCCCAAAGCCAAGAAAGTAGATAATACCCAGCCAGTGAAACTCTGTGCGTAGCAGGCAGAGCAAGGTGGTTTCCCCTTCCACACATTCCAGCAACATGGAAGTGTTAACTGACATGAGGCATATTTAGCCTTTTACTCTTTCAACACAACTTCCCCATGTACATTGCTGTGACCCTTCACCATAAAATTTCTGGGCTATGGCCTATTCTCATGGATTTTAGACAATGCCAAATACAGAGGCATTTCTCCACAGTGAAACAAAACCTGGTTCATACTGCCAGAGTCCAGTAGCACCTTAAAGACTAACAAAACTTTCAGATATAGCAGTGAGCAGTGACTCACAAAAACTCATACCCGGCCACCAATGCTCCCTCTAAGCTGTGGAGTCTTGTGAGCAAAAATTCTACTTTGTGAGCTACTGGCATTAAAGTTGTGAGAGAGTGATTTGGCTACTGCATTGCATAAATTACTTTGCTCTGGAGCCATCCCTTCCTGAGCTAAGACAAAAATGTGAGCTGGAGGCTAAAAGATGGTGAGTTAGCTCACAGTAATTCAGCTTAGAGGGAACACTGCCAGCCACATATTTTGTTAGTCTCTAAGATGCTACTGGACTCTTGCTCTTTTCTACTGCTACAGACAGACTAGCATGGCTACCCACCTTGATCTTGTTCATACTGTTACCTTTCTAACTCCTCCTTGAAAGGAATTTTTGCCCCTAAAATCCCCCACTCACACCCATACACACCATATCACCCATAAAGATGCTAACAGCTAGGACAGCAAGAGCCTTTGTTTGAATCCCTAACATTAAAGGATATCATTTAGTAACTTAAGAAAGGAGTCCTCAATGTGGTGGTCATGCACACCATGGCATTTACCAGCACCTTTTCTGGCACTGACCGAGTGTTTTTAGAAAGTGGGCAGGCTAGGTGAGTCTTTTGTCCTGCAGAGTTTTTAAAAGGTGCCTAAGCTGCAATTGCCACTAGAGCATAAGGATCTTCACTGCACGATTGAAAGAAACGGTGAGTATGCCAGCAAATATTTTAAAACAGTACGTTCATTTTGAAAGGCATTCTGTCAAAAAGAGATTCTGCATGAAGTGCTGAAAAGTTACTGTTAGAGTAATGCATTACATCAGCCCCTGACATTTTGTGGTTGGCTCTGCATCCTATGGCAGCCAAGCAATTTTATGGTTATGCCCTTCCACCACCCTGTGTCAGAACTCCAAAGGTGTCCACAGACTCAAAAAGGTTGGGGACTCCTGACTTAACAGATACAGTTAAAATTATTTGAGGACTCTAGGACACCACTTAAAAATAAAACAAGAATGATAAGTGTTCATGAAATAAGGATGCCAGTCCCAAGGTTGGGGCGACGGATCCCCCGATTTTGCAGGATCTTGCCTGCCACCAGTTGGCTAGCCAGCAGGGGGAAGCCCCACCCCAAAGAGCAACCACTGGTGGCCACCCCTCTCCCTCCCCTTTTGCAAGATTTAAAGGGCCCTCCATCTGATCAGCTGGAGTACATGGCCTGCTGATCAGCTGGAGGGTCCTTTAAAAGGGGAGGGAGAGGGGTGGCCACCAGCCGCATGCCTGAACTGCAAGCAGTGAATTCGCCACATGCAGTTCAGGTGTCATAAGAACATAAGAGATGCCAGTGTTGGATCAGGCCAAAGGCCCATTCAGTCCAACACTCTGTATCACACAGTGGCCAGAAATACCAGTGCCATCAGGAGGTCCACCAGTGGGGCCAGGACATTAGAAGCCCTCCCACTGTTGCCCCCCCCAAGCACCAAGATGACAGAGCATCACTTGCCCCAGAGCCCCTATCTATACCTTGTGGCTAATAGCCACTGATGGACCTCTGCTGGACACCTAAATGTGTTGGCATTCAGGTGTCAGTGGCCCCTGCTTGTAAAAAGCATTTAAAGGGACCCTTTAAATGCTTTTTGCAAGCAGGAGCTGCTGGCACCTGAATGCCAACGCCTGAAGTTGCAGTTCAGGCTGCCTCCCTAACTTGATGATATCACTTCTGCATGACGTCATCACATTGGTGACCAGTGTTCCCTCTAAGCTGAGTTAGGGTGAGCTAGCTCACAGTTTTTTAGCCTCTTGCTCACACAGGAAGGAGGGCTCCAGAGCAAACTAATGTATGCAGTAGCCAAGTCACTCGCTCACAGCTTTAATGTCAGTAGCTCACAGGGTAGAATTTTTGCCCACGAGACTCTACAGCTTAGAGGGAACATTGTTGGTGACCCCCTTCAGGGATGCCCCCCAAAGACCCCCATGAGAGGGTGGACAGGACCTGGCAACCATATTGTGAAATGAATGCTTTATTTTAAGAAAGCACTCAAAAATTAGCTGGGAAAGTTGTCACAAGCAATCACAAAATAAAATAATCTTCTACGGGAACTCAAAGAAAAAATTCTTGGCAGACTAATTCCCATGTTTTCTCTTTAGAAAGTACACCAAAGGAACGTGAAAAATCACAGGAAGGGAGCATATTTTATATCACTATAGAGTAAGTAGAGGTTATCCTTACCGCATCATCACATAACTAGAAAAAATGCACAAACTGCGGAGCTCTTAGTGTCCCATCCCCCCCCCCCCCCCCCCCCGTATCCCATTCTTTTAATTCTTTTATTCAACCATCAGGCTACTAGATCATCAACCTTTTTCCTCAGAATCAGGTAAAGTTAGGTTTTCCAATTGCTGGGGCGGGGAC
>NW_015164211.1:525560-527312 GCF_001447785.1 Gekko japonicus
AGGTAAAGTATGTCTCTTTCCCTATTTCCTCTTCCTTCCTTAAAAACCCAGTTTACACTTCCTTTTCATTACAGCTCCCCACTCACAGGAATACACACCCTCACCCCATCTCTAACCTAGAGTTGTTACAAATAGTGACCTCCCCGCTCCAACCTGGTGTTTCTTCAGTGATCCCTCCTTCCTGTCCTGTTCTTGTCATTTTTATGTGTGCATATTTTATTGTGTTGCATGTTTAACTTTGGCTTTCATTATTTGAATGAGGTATTTTGTTTGGTTTTAATGGCTTTTAGATGTGCTTTTATTATATATGTTTTTAATCTATTAGCTGCCTTGGTGGCCCTGATGAGGGCCGAATTGAACTCAGTAGCTCGTGGGCTATCAAGGAATGGCTGCAGAAGGGGTGTAATATGCATGCTCTCCTTAGGTCCTGATAAACTTAAGTTGAAAGTATTTTCCCCCCCTGACTGCATTAACTTGTGTAATGTGGGGCCCAGTATAAGCCCTAGGATCCTAACCAGGTCATCTGGATCCCATCAAAAGTGGGAAGCAAGAGTTCCCTCAAGACTTCAGGCTTAGCAACATTAAGCTGCATAAGAATTGCTGCTAAAAACGCAATAATGGCTAAGAGAGAGGCTGTGGAGTCTAGCTCCTTTTCTTTTTCAGAGCCTTTTTTTCTGCTCATGTGTGTGGTTTAATAAAAATCAAACTGATTTGAAACGGCTGCTCTCCTGGCATAAAAATATTACACCACACACACTGTTGAGTATAAAGGAACCCTACATCCAGGCTGCCCTGACCTGGAGAGCCTAGGCTAGCCTGATCTTGTTGGATAGCTCTTGGAAGCTAAGCAGGGTCAGCCCTCGTAGGTATTTGGATGAGAGACCACCAAGGAAGTCCAGGGTTGTGAGGCAGAGTCACGCAATCACAAACCACCTGTTAATGTCTCCTGCCTTGAAAACCTGACAGGCTTTCCATAAGCTGGCTACAATTTGACGGCAAAAAGCGACATTTGCCCCGAGTTAGGTGAGGCGCTTGATTCCGGCGCGCAAGGAATACTCTGCTCTCACATTTCGGCTCTGCCGGCGCCTCCTGTTGAGCGGGACAGCCTCTTGGCTCTCCCCTGGCTCCTGGACGCCCCCCTCTGACCAGCCGCCAAGGCGACTAACGGGAAGGTTCTTCTCGGCTGCTGGGAGCGCGGAAAGGCAAATGCTCCTGGCGAGGCTGGGAAGCGGAGGGTCTGGCCGTTAAAGGTCTGCTGGGGGAGAATCAAAAGGGGTGCGGGGAAGCGCCCGCTTCGGGGGAAGTTGTCCAGTCACTTTCACGGAGGTGCAGCTCCCTCTCCTCAACCAGGCAGGGAGTCGCCATGGGCGCCAGGCAAACTAATATGTTTATGTTGTGGCACTCGTGGTGGGCTGCACCCAGCTTGGCCATGAGACTCAATGCGGCCGCATATTTCAAAGGCAGTTACTCCCGAGTCCCGAGTAGCTTAAAATGTAACAAGTTGGTAGCCGCGTCGGTCCCTAACAAATCCCAAACGATAACGTTTCTATTAAGACAACAGCGCGAACGTGGTCTTGCGCTATTTTGCTTGGCGCTAGTTCGACGGGACTTTTTTTTTGCGAAGAAACACTCTTCGGATCGGTGGGGTGTACGCGGCAGACTTCCGTCTCTGGGCCCACGTGGTCCGCAGACCGGCGCTGCTTCGAGAAATCGGCGGCATCTGCCTGACCAGACCGTGACCCGAGCGATGGG